>NW_026869240.1:93148-201652 GCF_020745735.1 Hemiscyllium ocellatum | reverse complement strand
TCTCTCCCGCTTTGTGCTGCTCTCTCTCAGATTCTCTCCTTAGTGACTCCCAGGTAATGGTAGGCCGCAAGCCTCAGCTGAGATTTATAACATCCCATTCCGCACGGTCTCTTCCAGGATCACCATTGTACCTGGAAGACAGTGGAAATAGGAGGATTAGACAGAGCAGAGGGTGTTACAGTGATTTGAGGAGCTGTAGGGATGGAACAGGTTATCTGGGGAGCTAGGCAGACCTGCAGTAACTAAAGAGCGTTACTGGAAGATACAGCGAGTTGCAGAAACTGAAGAAGGCAAAGGAAATAGCGAGATGCTTGCTCATGACGGAGCTTTGTAGAGTCTAAAGGGCTTCAAAGTTTGGGAGAAGATTTGTAGCTCGGCTCGTTGTTGTGGTTCTGTTCGCCGAGCTGGGAATTTGTATTGCAGACGTTTCGTCCCCTGTCAAGGTTACATCCTCAGTGCTTGGGAGCCTCCTGTGAAGCGCTTCTGTGATGTTTCCTCCGGCATTTATAGTGGTTTGTCTCTGCCGCTTCCGTTGCCAGTTTCCAGCTGTTCGCTGCAGTGGCCGGTATATCGGGTCCAGGTCGATGTGTCTGTTGATTGAATCTGTGGATGAGTGCCATGCCTCGAGGAATTCCCTGGCTGTTCTCTGTTTGACTTGTCCTATAATAGTAGTGTTGTCCCAGTCAAATTCATGTTGCTTGTCATAGGAGTGTGTGGCTACTAAGCATAGCTGGTCGTGTCGTTTCGTGGCTAAATGGTGTTCTTGGATACGGATCGTTAGCTGTTTTCCTTTTTGTCCTATGTAGTGTCTTGTGCAGTCCTTGCATGGGATTTTGTACACGATGTTGGTTTTGCTCATGCTGGGTATCGGGTCCTTTGTTCTGGTGAGCTGTTGTCTGAGAGTGGCTGTTGGTTTGTGTGCTGTTATGAGTCCGAGTGGTCGCAGTAGTCTGGCTGTCAGTTCAGAAATGTTCTTGACGTATGGTAACATGGGCCAGTCCTTTGGGCCGTGGCATGTCCTCGTTCTGTTGTCTTTCCCTGAGGCATCTGTTGATGAAATTGCATGGTGTTTGACCCCACCCCACAGCTCACCAATAGGATAAACAACACACTGAGAAACTACAAAAAAGATAGATAACCACGTTTGACCTACAGATAATGAAAACTGAAAGCAACAACACCTTCAGATTCTATGGACTACCTAAAGTACACAAACCAGACATCCCACTCAGACCCATAGTATCACTACCAGGGACACCATCACACAAACTGGCTAAAGAGCTACAACAGAAACTGAAACACCTGATCAGCAGATCCAGACACTCTATACAGTCAACACAGGAATTCTTGGACATCATCAGAAATACACACGTAGACAAGGAAGAAACTATTCGACGTAACAGCACTGTTCACCTCTCTTGACAAAACCCTAGCCAGAGAAACAATAGCCAACCTGCTGGACGTACAGAACAGACAACAAGACGGGGAACCTATCAACAAAGACGGCATACTCAAACTACTGGACCTGTGCCTCACAACACACTTCACATTCAACAACCAAATATGTGAACAAATCAACAGCACACCCATGGGCTCACCCATCTCTGGACTCATCGCAGAAGCGGTAATGCAAAGATTAGAACAAACAGTCTTACCGCAAATTCAACCCAAACTCTGGGTCAGATATGTGGATGACACCTTTGTAATAATTAAAAACACAGAAATAGAGAACACACACCAGATCATCAACGCCACACTCACAGGAATCCGATTCACTACAAAGGTAGAAAAGGACAACCAACTCCCATTCCTAGACGTGATGGTACAGAGAACACCGAACGGAGAATTCACCACAAAGGTATACAGGAAAGCCACACACACAGACCAAGTCCTGAACTACGAAAGCAACCACCCCAACACACACAAAAGAAGTTGCATCAAGACATGGTTCAAAAGGGCCACAACACACTGCAGTACACCAGAACTGCAAAAAGAGGAAGAAGAACACCTCTACAATGTATTCGCCAGAAACGGATACCCCCGCAGTTTCAGTCAGGATTGTCTGTATGGATCTGCTAGACAACTGTCCTCTGATATTGATGAGGGCAGTCCAGATGATGTGGGTTACATGGAGTTCATTAAGGTCTTTGACAAGGTCCCACACGGAAGGCTGGTCCAAAAGGGAAGATCCCATGGGATCCAAGGTCAGTTGGTAAATTGGCTCCACAATTGGTGGAGGGTTGGTTTTGTGATTGAAAGCCTTTGCCCAGCGGGTGTACCACAGGGATCTGTGCAGGAGCCATTGCTGGACATTATGGACATTAATCACTCGGATGGGAAAGCAGAAGGTAACATTAGTAGGTTTGTATATAACATGAAAGGTGAGGGTGTTGTCCATGGTGAGGGGGATGGACTCAGGCTGCAGTCTAATGTCCATCAGATGATAAACTGAGCAGAGGAATGGCAGACAGAGTTTACTTCTGATCACTGTGAGGCAATGCACTGTGGGAAGTCTCATAAACAAATGATATCCATCATGAATGGTCGGTCCTCCTGGAGTACTGAGGAATACAGGGACCTTGGTGGGCAAGTCCCTGGATGTCTGAAGGTGTCAGCACAGGTAGACAGGGCTGGGAAGGCACCTGAACTGGGAGCAGGAGGGGGACCCATATCCTGGTGGGGAACGTTGCTGGAGCTGCTCGAGAGGATTTAAACTTGTCTGGCAGGGCTGTGTGACTCCAAAGAGTTGTAAGGCCAGAAGGAAATTTGAGGCTGGTACAGATGTTGTAGACAGCAATATAAATAGACAAGGCAGGCACGAACATAGCAGACAATGAGGGAAAACGGGTGGATTAAACTGCAGTTATTTCAATGCAAAGGGCCAGACAGATAAGGCAGATAAACCCAGAGCATGGATGGGAACATGGGATTGGGATACCATAGGTATTACAGAAACACAGCTGAGGGAGCGACAGGACCAGCAGCTCGATGTTCCGGAGACAGATGCTGCAGGAAGGATAGAACAGGAGGCAAAACAGGCGGAGAGCTGGTGGTTTTGACTGGGGGAAACATCCCAGCAGGACCTAGAGGGAGTATTCATGCAGGATCGCCCAGTTAAACGATATTAGTGGAACTGAGAAATAAAAATTGGCCATTAGTTTTCTATGGTCGGACTACAGCGATAGGCAATGGGAGATGAAGGAGCAAATATGTCAGGAGATCTCAGATATCTCTTATAATATTAGGGTTGTAATGATAGGGGATCCTAACTGTTCCAAACGTGGACTGGGATTCCTACTAAGTTAAGCATTTGGATGAAAGGAATTTGTTAAGTGTGTTCCTGAAACTCCCAGTCATTATGTAAGTGGCCCAACTGGAGAATGGGGCTAAAGCTGACCTCCCCTTGGGAAACAAGGTCGGGAACGGGACTGAGGGGTTAGTGGGGGAGCCCTTTGGAAAGTCACCACAATTGTATTCGTTTGAAAATAGTGATGGAAAAGGAAAGGCCTGGCCCACAAGTTCAAGTTATTCAATGGAGCAAGATAGTATTCGACATGAATTTTTAAAGTAGATCTGGGGAGGCGATTTGCAGGTATGTGGATGGGTGTATGAATAGCAAAGATTTAGAGGGATATTGGCAAAATTGTGGCAAATGTGACTAGAAACGTCATGCAGGAGTTGGTCTGAAGGGCCTGTTTCCATGCTGTATATCTCTATGACCCAATGTCTTGAAATGAGTCCACAGTATCGAAGAGGAGGTGCTGGAGGGTTTAAAACACAAAGGTAGATAAATCCCCAGGACGTGATCAAATGTAGCTCAGGACATTGTGGGAAGCTGGTGAAGACATTGTAGTAAAAAATGAGGTCTGCAGATGCTGGAGATCACAGCTGCAAATGTGTTGCTGGTCAAAGCACAGCAGGTTAGGCAGCATCTCAGGAATAGAGAATTCGACGTTTCGAGCATAAGCCCTTCATCAGGATGCTCGAAACGTCGAATTCTCTATTCCTGAGATGCTGCCTAACCTGCTGTGCTTTGACCAGCAACACATTTGCAGCAGAAGACATTGTAGGGCCCCTAGCAGAGATATTTGTACCATAGAGAGCTATGTGTGAGAGGCTGATAGACTGGAGGGTGGCATTGTGGACAGTGAAGGTGGTTTTCTGAGATTACAAAGGCATCCTGATGAAATGCGTGAACAGCTGAAAAGCTGTAGATGGAGTTCAATCTGAATAAATGTGCGGGAATGCATTTGGTACAACAAACACGGGCAGGGCTTATACAATTAATGGTAGGACCTTCGGGAGTGTCGTAGAACAGAGGGACCTCAGGGTTCAGGTACATAATTCTTTGAAATTTGTAACATGGAGAGACAGGATAGTTTAAAAAAAGGTGCTTGCCTCATTTGCCTTCACTGCTCAGTCCTTTGGATATAGGAGTTGGAAGCCATATTGAGATTATACAGGCCATTGGTGAGTCCTCTTCAGGAATACTGTGTCCAGTTCTGGTCGACCAGTTATAGGAAGGATATTATTAAGCAGGAAAGGGTTGGGAGGAGATTTACTGGGATGTGGCTGGGTATGAAAGGCTTCAGTATGAAGAAAGGCTGAACAGGTTGGTATTTTTCACTGAAACCTGAATGTTGACAGATGACCTCATAGATGTTTATAAAATCATGAGGAGGATAGATCGAGTTAATGGGAGTTGTCTTTCCCATGGACAGGGGAGTTTCAAGGCAAGGCATTACATTTTTAAGTTTAGAGGAGAGACATATAAAAAAAAGACATGAGGAGCACATTGTTACACAGAGGATGGGTTGTGTGTGGAATGAACTTCCCAAGGAAGGGGTGAATGTGGGGACATTTACAATGTTTAAAAGACATTTGGATTAGGGCAGAAATAAGAAAGGTATGAAGGAATATGATCCAGGAACAGGTAGGTGGGATGAGATCCGTTTTAGAGTATGGTTAGTGTTAACAGAACAGTGTGGTATGACTCTCTGACTATGATTATAATGTTGTGTCATTAATTAAGAAAGGCTGCAAGAGAAAGCCAGGGAGCTACAGGCTGATGAGCGAGACATCAGGGTGGGTCAGTTGTTCTGACAGGTAGGCCTTATTACGAACAGCCAGCATGGCTTTGTGCGTGGGATAACATGTCTCACAAACTTGACTGGAGTTTGCTCAAGATGTGACCAAAAACATAGACAAAGGCAGAGCAACAGACGTTGTTTCTGGCTTCCACAAACCCCTGTTCAGGGTGAAGCCTGATCCATTGGTTAGTAACGGTAGATAACAAAGGATCAGGGAGAGCTTGCCAACTGGATACAAAATGGGATGACAGTGAGAGACAGAGGATGGTGGGAGAGGGTTGTTGTTTAAACTGGGGCCTCTGACCAGCAGTGTGCTGTAAGGATTGGTGATGGGACCACTGTTGTGCACCATTTACATAAACAATCTGAGTGAAAAGAGAGCAGTCCCTGTTAGTATGTTTGTGGATACCAAGATTAGTGGAAGAGTGGGCAGGGAATATAGATATCGAAGGGGATATTAATCAACTGGGCCAGTGGGCCAAGGAATGAAAGATAGAGTTTAATTCAGGTATTGGATTTAATCAGACAAACCAGGGAGGACTAACACAGTTAATGGTTGGGCCCTGGAGAGTGTTGTAGAAAAGGGAGAGACCAAGGGGTGCAGTTACATTGTTCCTTGGACTGGCATCACAGGGGGACCGGGTGTTGAAAGCGGTAATTGGCACACTTGTCTTCATTGGTCAGAGCATTGAGTACATGAGTTGGAGATATTGGTAACACTGTCGTCAATATTTCTCCTGGGCAGAGGAGGCCACAGGGTTACCTTATAAAGGTTTATGAAACAATGTAGGGCCTAAGTACGGTGAATAGCCAAGGGTAGGTGAGTCCAAAGCTAGAGGCATAAAGGTGGGGTGAGAGAGTAAGGATTTAAAGAGGGAGCTGAGGGGCAACATTATCCACAGAAAATGGTGCATAGACGGAATGGACTGCCAGAGGAAATGGTAAAATCAAGTACAATTACAACATGGAAAAGGCACTTGGGCAGGTACATGGAGAGGGGAAGGTTTGAAAGGATATGGGCCAAACACAGGCAAATGTGACTCATTCCATTTAGGAAACCTCGTCCGAAGAATCATGCCGCACAGAAACAGACCCTACGTCTGCAGTTATTGGAGGAGAAGACTATCGAGACAACGCATGTTGTAGAGACTAAAGCAAGTTACAGCGTTATGGATGGTCATCTGGACTGGAGGTTTCAAATATGTGAAATAATTGGTGAGAGGGGAGGAGATGACAGAGATAGGAACTGTGATAGGAGTTAGAATGATTGAAGACACTGGTCCTCAATACAAGCCGTAGATAGTGTTGGAGAGGGAATAGGGAACAGAAAGATCCCAGATTGCATTACCACCCTCTCATGGGAGGCCTGCTTTCCCCTCAGTTGTTCTGATGCTCCCTAAGAAAGCACAGGACTGGACTGATAACTGGGAACTCCCGATGCTGTCTCATTACAACAAAACTTGCAGCAGGTATGGTGATTGAGCCTGGGTTGTGTCTGTACTGTGCTCCCCCTCCAGCACTTTCTCTATGTCCTGTCTTGTTAGCTGATGTTTGGATCCCTCTTACTACTTTCTGCTCTGTGCACTGGAGTGATCTTACCTGGCAGCAGGATTGATTGAAGACTCCGACCTCCCTGACTGTGTCTTTCCGGCTGACCAACCATCGTCCCAGCCAGCAGTTGGCAAGTCTATTGAGTCAGGAACTCCATGAGTACCTGTAGAAGACACAGAAAGGGGCAGAATGGGAAATTAGACTAATGCTTTGAGGGTGACACATATAGAATGGCACTGAGCCCCACATAGATCTGGAAAATCCCAGTCTCCATTCCTGACCTGTGCTGCCTCATCTCTCTGGAGCGGAGAATTCTGTTGGCTCATGATCTGGAGTAGCTTCAAAAGTGAGAGAGGCTGACAGAAGCAGCAATTAGACCCCCACAGTGAGGGATACCAGACGGTGAGGTACTGAGTCACTACACCAGAGCGCCGGGTCAAACAATTGTGCAGGAAGAAAGGGTTTTGATTCATGTTGCACTGGGATATACAAACTGTGAGCAGGTGAAGTGATGGCCTTGGGGCATTATTGTGTGACTATTTATCCAGAAACTCAGCAAGTGTTCTCTGGACACAAGTCCAAATCCCACCATTGTAAATGATTGAATGTGAAATAAATGCTTCAAAAATGATGTAATTAAAAAACATGTAAGTGAGTATTAAACAATTGCTGATGTTAAGAAAAATCCACCGGGTGCATCCCTGTCTTTGGTGAAGTAATCTAAAATGGGACTGGGATATCACAGGGATTACAGAACAACAGCTGAGGGAGGGACAGGACAGGCAGCTCAATGCCCCAGGGGACAGATGCTGCAGGAAGGACAGAAGGGGAGCTGAGAGAGGAGGAGAGCTGCTGGTTGTGATTGGGGTGAAACATCACAGCAGGGACTGAGAGAGGAGATTCCTGCGGGACCGCCCAGTGACGCTGTGTTCATGGAATTCATCAGTAACAATGGGGCTTCCCTTTCCTCTGATTGTTCTACAGACCCCGATAGCCCCGCCCTCCTGCACCTTGACCTTCACAACATGGCGGCCCAGAGCGCTCCCTCTTCCCTCAAACAAATGGCGGCCGTGACCCTGAGCCGCTTCCCTGATCAGAGACCGCCACCTCCTTCCCCGGCCTGGAGGGGCTTTTTTGTGTTTTTTTTACCTCTATCCGAGATTTGTGAATTCTGTCCGCTCCTTTCTCCCAGCGACGCTCCCACACACCGGCTCTGAGCTCACTCTCTGAAGCCGATCGCAGCTACTTGCCGGAGAATTCAGCTCCGTGTCTCTCCCTCTCCCTGTCCCGATCAGTGTGACACTGCGCATGTGCCACATAGGAACCAAACTGCGCGTGCGTCTGAGGTTTCCGGTGAGTTTATACAGATTATTCATAACTGAAGAGAATCATGGGTGAAATATTTGTCATTAACAACAGTTCTGTCGACTTACAGATATAGAGCTGGCTAGTATGAGAGTAGATTGTTCGGTCCAACTCAACCATACTGGCCAAGTATGTAAATTACCAGTCGTTCTGAGTTTGAAAACAAGTTTCTTACTCAATTTGTGCAAATCGATTGAAAATATGTACGTTATCAGATTTACATCACAACTATTTCTTAAAATCTCACATTGATTTATGACAGAGGTTTAACACTCCACTATGTAGTGAAAACGATCAATCCTGCAAAACAGTTTGCATTCTGACCAATCCTGACGCGTTCACTCCCGAGAATGCTTTGGCCCCGCCCCTCACTCACTCTGGTTCGAGGACCGGCCGCCGCTTGGTCCTCCAGTTCCGCCCCTTCCTCCCATTTGCAGAGTTGATTCGGGCGTGACTCAGCAGCTAAGCACCAGAAACATTAAGGGACAAGGGAATTTAGAGTCGATGTCTTGTGATGCGGTGAAAATATCCCGAATCTTGACCGGGAGGCCTGGGTTCAATTCACAGCGAGTGCAGGTGCGTCTAATAACAACTTTAAACAGGTTCATTCGGAAAAACAAGGGAACCGAGTAAAAACAATAGAAAATGCATACAATGTGGTGGGGTTCTCAATGTTCAGATGATTTTAGTCTTTACCAAGTGTTTCAGGGCCCCAATGGGTCCCAGTACAGACTATTCCACTCCACCTAGTGCGCAGCCAGATACCAGGATTGTGGGGCAAATTGTTGTGGTGGGATCCAGAGGTGCTTTCCCTCTATTTTGGAGGTAAAAATAGGTGAGAAGAAGCAGGGTTTTGTATGGAGTTACCTGCTCCCCTCCTGTTGTAGCAACTTATTATTGCCCTAACTTGACCTCGTACGTTTTTGGTAGCGATCAGTGACATTTCGTAAGCCAACATACAAGATCTGTCACTCTGTTTAAGACAGCAGAAATCTCTTGTAGCACAATAGTCATAGAACAATACAGTGCAGAACAGGCCCTTCAGTCCTTGATGTCACGCTGACCTGTGAACTGATTCTCACCCCTACACTATCCCAAAATCACCCATGTCCTTATCTAAGGATTGTTTAAATCTTCCTGATGTGGCTGAGTTGTCTACATTAGCAGGTAGTACGTTCCACAACCTTACCCCTCTCTGAGTAAAGAACCTGCCTCTGACATCTGTCTTAAATCTATCACTCCTCATTTGTAGTTATGCCCCCTCGTGCATACTGACATCATCATCCTAGAAAAAGACTTCCACTGTCTACCCTATCTAAGCCTCTGATCATCTTGTATGTCTCTATCAAATCCCCTCTTAGCCTTCTTGCCAAGGAGAACAGGTTCAAGTCTCTCAGCCTTTCCTCGTAAGACCTTCCCTCCAGAGTAGGCAATATCCTGGTTAATCTCCTCTGCACCATTTCCAATTCCTCCTGTCCTTCCAGAAATATGGGCACCAGAACTGCACACAGTATTCCAAGTATGGCTGCACCAGCTTTTTGTATCTTTGCAGCATGATATTGCGGCTCTGGAACTCAATTACTCTATGAATGAAACCTAACACACCATATGTCACCTTAACAGTACTATCCACCTGGGTGGCAACTTTCAGGGATCTATGTACATGGACTCCGACATCCCTCTGCACATCCACACTACCAAGAATCTTTCCATTGACCTAGTACTCTGCCTTCCTGTTATTCTTCTCAAAGTGCATCACCTCACATTTAGCTGCATTGAACTACATTTGCCACCTCTCAGCCCAATTCTGCAGTTTATCCAAGTCCCCCCGCAATCTGTAACACACTTCCACACTGTCCACTACTCCACCGACTTTAGTGTCATCAGCAAATTTACTAATCCATCTACCTATGCTTGCGTCTAAGTCATTTCTAAAAATGACAAACAGCAGTGGTCCCAAAACAGATTTTTGTAGCACACCACTAGTAACTGGACTCCAGTTGAATATTTTCTATCAACCACCACTCACTGCCTTCCTTTAGAAAGCCAGTTTCTAATCCAAACTGCTAAATCACCCTCATTTCCATGCCTCTGCATTTTCTCCAACAGCCTACTATGTGGAACCTTATCAAAGGCTTTACTGAAGTCCATGTATACCACGTCAACTTCCCTACCCTCATCTACATGCTTGGTCACCTTCTCAAAAACCTCAATGAGGTTTGCGAGACATGACCTGCCTTAACGAAACCATGTTGATTATCTGAAATCAAATTGTTGTTTGCAAGATGATTATAAATCTTATCTCTTATAATCCTTTCCAAAACCTTTCCTACAACAGAAGTCAGGCACACTGGTGTATAATTACCTGGGTCATCTCTACTGCCCTTGAACAAAGGCACAACATTTGCAATCCTCCAGTCCTCTGGTACCAAACGTGTAGACAATGATGACTCAAATATGAAAGCCAAATGCTCTGCTATCTCCTCCCTAGCTTCCCAGAGAATCCTTGGATAAATCCCATCCAACCCAGGGGACTTGTCTACTTTCACTCTTTCTAGAATTGATAACACCTGTTTCTAACTAATCACGATCCTTTCTAGTCTAATATCTCATACCACATTCTTCTCCTCTACAATATTCTCCTTTCCCTGAGTGAAAACCAATGCGAAATGTTCGTTAGCACCTCTCCGATCTCCACATGGTACACACTCAACTTCCCATTCTGTCTTTGATTGGACCTGTTCCTACCGTAATCATCATTTTATTCCTCACATACCTATAGAAAACTTTAGGATTCTCCTTTATTCTATTTGCTAAAGACTGCTCGTGTCCTCTCTTTGCTCTTCTTAACTCTCTTTAAATCCTCCCTATCTGATCTGTAACTCTCCATCTCCTCATCTGAACCATCTTGTCTCATCAACACATAAGCCTCCTTCTTCTTCTTAACAAGCGATGCAATTTCTGTAATAAACCACGGATCCCTTACCTTATCACTTCCTCCCTGCCTGACAGGGACATACCTATCAAGGATATGCAATATCTCTTCCTTAAACCAGCTCCACATTTTCATTCTCTACATCCCCTGCATTTTGCTACGCTATTCTATGCATCCTAATTCCTGCGTAATTGCATTATAATTGTCCTTGCCCCATTGATAACTCTTGCCCTGTGGCATGTACCTGTCCCTTTCCATTGCTAAACTAAACATATCTGAATTATGGTCATTCTCTCCAAAGTGCTCACCTAAAACTAAATCAAACACCTGGCCTGGTTCATTACCAATCACCAGATCCAATGTGGCCTCCCCCCTTGTTGGCCTTCGACATACTGTATCAGGAAACCCTCCTGTACACACTGGACAAAAATTGATCACCCAACGTATGAGAGTTATAGCATTCCCAGTCAATGTTGGGGAAGCTAAAGTCCCCCATAAGCTCTTCAGCCACGTTCTCAAACAGACTCGCTACCTCTCTGCACAGAAGCTAAAGTCCCCCATAATGCCCACCCTGGTACTTTTGCACTTACCCAGAATAATTTTGCTAATCCTCTCTTCAACTTCCCTGGAACTCTGTGGAGGCCTATAAAAAAAACTCTAAGCAGTGTGACCTCTCCTCTCCTGTTTCTAACCTCAGCCCACACTACCTCAGTAATAGAGTCCTCATCAAAAGTACTCACAGCCACCGTTATAATATCCTTGACTAACATGACTTGCATGGACCCATTGCAGTGCTTCAAACTCCATGAGGCAGCCATACTCTCTATGACAGACAGACTCAGTCTGGAACCTCCTCTGTCAGTATTATTGCCAGAGCCCGTAGCCTTTGCACTACTTAGCCATTTCTTGATGTTATCCAAACTGAATCAAACTGGCTTAAAACTCGCATCTGTGATGTTGGAAACCACTGCAGAAGGATGAGATGGATCATCCCACTTTGCACTTCTGGATACAGATAGCTGCAAATGCTGTTGTCGTATCTGGTGCATGGATGTGTGAGGCCCCTCCATCAGTAAAGGGTGGGGATATCTGTGATGCTTCCTCCAGTGAGTTATTTAATTGTCCATCACCGTTCACAACTGGGTGTAGCAGAACTGCAGAGTTCCGATCTGTTCCATTGGATGTAGGATCACTTAGCTCTGTGGCTTGGTGCTGATGCTGTTTGAAATGCAGATGGTCCTGTTTGGTAGCTTCACCAGGTTGGCACTTCATTTTTAGGTACACCTGGTGCTGCTGTTGGCATGCCCTCCTTTCCTGTCCTTTGTGATGGGTGAGAGCAGGATTTACAAACCCACGAGATTACAGATTGAGCTGGAGTACAGTTCTGCTGCTGTTGATGTCCCACAGTGCCTCAGAGATCCAGTTTGAGATTCTACATCTCTTCAAAGTCTGTCCCATTTAGAACGGTGATAGTGTCACTCAACACAATGGAGGTTTTTCTCAACTTTCAGCCAAGACTTTGTCTCCAAGAGGAATGTGTCCTGTCCGATACCGTCATGGACAGATGTATCTGCAGCTGGTCAATTCATAACAATGAGATCAAGTATGTTTTTTCCCTCTTGGTTCCCTCACCACCCATTGCAGACTCAGTTGAACAGCTGTGTCCTTTAGGACCTGACCGGCTCAGTCAGTAATTCTGTTGCAGAGCTAGTCTCGATTGTGGACATTGAAATCCTGTACCCAGAGTACGTTTGACACCATTTTACTTCCCCAGTGCTTCCTCCAAATGGTGTTCAACATGAAAGAGAAGTGATTCATCAGCCAATGGAGGACAGTACCTAGTAATCAACAGGAGCCATGAGACTTCCTGGTGTCCGGAGTCAATGCTGAGTACTCAGAGGGCAAATCCTCCCTGTCTGTGCCACCACCTCTGCCTGGTCTGTCCTGCCGGTGGGACAGGACATATTCAGAGATTTCAGGAGAAAGTGAAGACCGCAGATGCTGGAGATCAGAGTCGAGAGTGTGGTGCTGGAAAAGCACAGCAGGTCAGGCTGATGAAGGGCTTAGGCTCGAAACGTCGATTCTCCTGCTCCTCGGATGCTGTCTGACCTGTTGTGCTTTTCCATCACCACAATCTCAATATCTTGGGATGGTGATGGTGGTGTCTGGTCATTGTCTGTAAGGGTTGATTTCATGAGTATGAGAATGTCAGGCTGTTCCTTGATTGGTCTGTGAGACAGCTCTGCACATTTTGACACCAAACTCCAGATGTTAGTCTGGAGGACGTTGCACCATCCAGAGGGCTGATTCTGTGGCTGTATTTTCTGGTGCCTTGTTAGATACCGAGTGGTCCACCCAGTTTCATTCCTTTGTTGAGACTTTGCAGTGATTAATACAGTGAGTAGCTGGCTGGGCCACTGTCGGGTTGGCAGGATTTTTTTTTGCCATTGACAATGGTTTCATGGAGATCAGGAAATTCCTAATTCCAGTTATTTTTTCTTGAATTCAGATTCCACCATCTGCCAAGTTGGGATTCGAACCAGGACTTCAGTCATTTGTTTTAATATTTTGGATAAAAGTTAAATATATTAGGTTTGTTTAATCACTTTAAATATCACTTACCCAGGTTTTGTTTCTTTGTGAAACACTGTCCATCCTCCTGTCTCCTCCATCCAACAAGAAGAGTTTGGAGCACATGGCGTTTCTCTGTCACTAAGACTGAGATAATCCAATCTGCTGCTTCCCTCCCTCTCACTAGCCCACAGAGCCAAACTGCCTCACATGGTGTTCCTGGTTTTTGTGCTAAACTTACATCTTCTTCCAGTCTCTTGTCAAGCCTTATCAGAACTCATCTTGACCCTTTACCCTAATTTCACTAAACTATAGACTTTCCAACTCTCTTTCCTCCTCCTTCTCATCAGTCCCCCTCACGGATTCACCAATATTGTTCCTTGTTCTGTCTTTTCTGGTTTTTATCCTTCTCTCCCAAAATCCTGCTCCATCTCCACTCTCTCCCTTACCTTTCTGAATTCCTTGCATTTGGTGTCCTTGGCCCCTCCTGTATCTCACGTACACACTGCCAGGAGGTGCCATTGTGCAAAAGCACCATGTTGGGTTTCACATGTACACTGACGATGCCCAGCTCTCCCTCCCCATCATCCCTCTCCATGACTCCACTGTTACTCAGTTATCAAACTGCTTACCACATTCCCACTACTCGATTAGGTGCAGTTTCCTCCAATGAAACATTGTAATGGTTAAACCCATTGTCTGACAAATTCCTTTCCCTTACTGCTGAGCCCCTCCCTCTCACTGGGAACGATGCAGCAGAACTACACTCTTCACAATATTATTACAGTTATATCTGATGTGAAGCTGACCTTCTGATCAGACATCTACACAATCCCAAACACCAGGAATTCCAATCTCTTAAATGTTGCTTGTCTCCTCCTCACTCCAGATCCATTGCTACTGAAACCCCTTACCCGTGTTCCGTTAAACTTGATGAATCCGAAACAGAACCCTTGATTCTGTGACTGACTCAGAATCTGGTTTCAAACTCCCCCCTCTGTATTTACCCTGAGACACATCAGTATTTATTCTGTCAAACCCCTTAAGAATCTGGTGGTGCAGTTTGATTGTAGGTTGTGGAAATGGCAGGGGATGATATGTTGTATCTGGGTGGAAGGTAAGGACTTGGTGGGGGGGAGGGGGGGGGGTCTATCCTTGTTGCAGTTGGAGGTGTGGGTTTCAAAGGCAGAGGTGCAGGAAGTGGAGGAGATATAGTGGATGGTATTGACCACATGGGAGGGGAAATTGCAGTCCTTGAAATACGGGCCATTTGGTATGTTCTGGCCTCACTGGAACACTGCAGTAAGCATGAGACAGAGACGTTGGCCAGGGAACAGGCTCGTGTGTTAAAGTGGCAGGCAGCTGGAAGCTCGGGTCTGTTTTTGCAGCAAAACGTAGATCATCAGTCGCCATTTCCGCCACCTCCACTGAGATGCTGCCAGACCCAGATTCCTGTCCCCTCCATTAACAGCTATGCACCCTCCCAATCAGATCATAATCCACTCCTTTGTCTTTCCAAATGTTCCTGTCTCTCTCTGGGTTCTGTACCTGCCCATTATTTGCTCTTTAACCCCTATCTCCTGCAGTACAAAGATCTGCAGGTTAGTTGAATTGGCCAAGCTAAATTTCCCATAATGCTCAGGGATGTGTAGGTGAGGTGCATTATTCAGGAGAAATATACAGTAATAGGGGAGGGGAATGGGTCTGGGTGGGATACTCTTCGGAGATACGCTGTGGACTTTTAGGGCCGAATGGCCTGTTTCCACACTGTCAGGATTCTAATTTTCCCAGCTCCCATCGGTTCTGAGGAAGGGCCACTGGACAGATTCCTGTTCCCAGATGCTGCCAGACCTGCTGAGCTTTCCCAGCACCTCCTGCTTGTTGTTCCTGATTGACACCATCCATCCACCTTCCGGGTTTGATTCAGGCAGGGGAGGATCCCACCACTGACCTCACAATGGGGTCCAGCTGATTGATGGCAGCTTCGGACCAATAGGAAAAGGGGGTGGGACTGGTGGACGAAGTGGAACCAGCTGGTCATCCAAACAATGGGAGTGAATGAGGGGCGTGGCCAGTGGGATGACACGTCACCAGTAACTCCGCCTGTGCAGTGTCACGTGACTCGGCCGTCGGTGAATGTGGGAGACCCAAACAGGGAAGGGGAGAGTGGCCTCGGAGACGGAGACAATGAGTCACTTTAGGCTGGGAAGTGTTAATTACACTCTGTACGGGTCATTAATCTGAATTAGAAACTCTTTCCCGTGTTTGCAGCAGATGGGAAAATGGCTGCGGCCCTCAGGAGGTGACAGGTCTTGGGATATGGCCGCCATCTTTATTGGGGGCAAGGTACAGTGAGGGGCATGGACATGTCCTCTTTCTGGGATCGGGGGGGGGTGGTGTACGATTTGAAGAGAGGCATTTACACATCAGTCACATACCAAGAGAAAAATATGTCTTGTATTCTTCCTGCACTGGCTCTGAGTTTTGTTTTGAGAATTCATTTCATAGGATATTAAATCAGAATAATTGAGGCTGGGATCTCAAAAGTAAGTTTTTACAGTCAATGGAGTCATCAGGATCTGAATATCATTGACGTCTAAATGTGGAAGGAGAAAGGTTTGTGGAAAATATCTCCAATATTTTTGTTAAGCAGGAAGATGTACAAATTCGTGGTTGGATCACCTTTTGGGTGTGCGCTATGTTGTGGGCCCTGCAGCAGAGGAAGGAGATATTGGCCTGAGAGGGAGCACAGATTTATCCAAATTGCACCTGGTCTCTTTGGGTCTAAATCTGAGAGATCTTACAATCACTCACTTCATGATGTTAACCTGTAAACTTCATATTTTCAATTAACTGTAAACTTCCCATCAAAAGTCCTTTTGGACTCGAATTCCAGCACCATTTCAGGTGGAACGTTCCAGATTCTGACAACGGTCTGTTCATTCAGAAACTGCTGAGGTCCATGTTGACTCTGGGGTTACAAAGGGCTGCATTGAAAGATGAGATGCTGTCCCTGAGCTCCCATTAGATGCATTGGAACAGTACAGGAGGCTGAAGGCAGTGTAGGTGTGAGCAGGCAATGAAAATGACAGGGCTGCACTGTGAGGGCTCCTTGGCTCAATGAGAGTGTTTTGGAGTTGGGTGTAAACAGGGCGAGGGGAGACAGGGAGAAGGTGAAGCTGAAACTCAGTTTTAGTTCAGGGAACAGACAGTTTTTCAATGATTCCTGCGGAGTATTTGTTAACAGTGTTTAATGTATTTTTCCTGAGGGCAGTTGAGAGCTAACCACATTGCTGTGGGTCTGGAGTAACATGTCGGCCAGACCAGGTGAGGATGACCGTTTCCTTCCCTACAGGACATGAGTGAACCAGATGGGTTTTCTGACAATCGACAATGGTTTCATGGTCATCATTTGCCTTTTCACTCCAGATTGTATTGGATTCTGATGTCCGCACAGCCATGTTGGGATTCTAACCCTAATCCTCGGAACATTGCACATGTCACTCATCTGGCAGGAATACCATTAAGCCATTGCCTCCCCTTTTTAGCAATGTTTAAAGAAAGTTCCATCATTCTACGTGAACAATGTGCAACGTCCATGTGTCGGCCTCTCCAAAAGGTTAATCAACAGAAATTTGTTTGGGAGTGAAATATTTCACTTTTTTTGGGGGGGAGGGGTGTTTATTAAACAAAAATGAATCTAAATAAAAATCTGATGCCACGGACATATAATTTCTGAAGCCGGAGGGGGATTACAGAGACAGGGAGGGTGGTGAGGCCGGAGGGGGATTACGGAGACAGGGAGGGTGGTGAGGCCGGAGGGGGATTACGGAGACAGGGAGGGTGGTGAGGCCGGAGGGGGATTACGGAGACAGGGAGGGTGGTGAGGCCGGAGGGGGATTACGGAGACAGGGAGGGTGGTGAGGCCGGAGGGGGATTACGGAGACAGGGAGGGTGGTGAGGCCGGAGGGGGATTACGGAGACAGGGAGGGTGGTGAGGCCGGAGGGGGATTACGGAGACAGGGAGGGTGGTGAGGCCGGAGGGGGATTACGGAGACAGGGAGGGTGGTGAGGCCGGAGGGGGATTACGGAGACAGGGAGGGTGGTGGGGCCGGAGGGGGATTACGGAGACAGGGAGGGTGGTGGGGCCGGAGGGGGATTACGGAGACAGGGAGGGTGATGAAGCCGGAGGGGGATTACAGTCCAAACATCACTGTGGTGTACATGGACTGCAGCATTTCAGGGAGGTGGTTAACCACCACTTTCTCCAAGACAAGTAAAGGTGGCCAATAAATACTGGTCTGGGCAGCAAAGGCAACCCCCAGTGAATAAAACCAAGCAGTGACCTCTCCGAGCTGACTTGCTGTGAAGTTAAAAACCTCTCTAGAAATGGAGTGGGCAGAGAAGAGAAACAGTGACATTTCACAGCTGCCCTCAGAGAGACCTCACCCTTGGAAGTACTCAGAGCCGGGGTTCAGCTCAGTGAGTTTCAGTCTCTTCAAACATCAATCTTAGTCAGTTTTATTTATTAAATCTACAGTAGTGAGTAAGGTGAGGATTTCTTTTTAATGTCTTTGGGTCTCTTGATTAAATGTTTAAGATATGAAATGTAAGCATTGCTAATCTCGGGCAGTATTTTTTGAGAAGTAAGACTGTGTCTTTGTCATGGTCTGTAGGTTGTTAAGGTGGAGAGATGGCCTGTTGTAGAGTGGTGTGCTGTTCCTGTCGGATGTGGGAGATTAGGGAGAGTCTCAATGATCCTGATGATTTGTCTGCAGGAAGTGTGATTGCAAATCCTATTGGATCGCATGGATTGGTGAAGGAGTGATTAAAGGCAGTGAGGAGTTAACAGGAGCCGGGGGTGTGATATGTGGCCGTCTCAGGATTGCAAGATACTGCAGATACAGTCAGGTAGATGGGTTACCTCCAGGAAAGCTAGGAGGGGTAGGTAGGTACTGCAGGAGTCTCCACTGGCTATCCCCATCTCAGACAAGTACACGGTTTTGAAAAATGTAGGTGGTAATAGACTTTCAGGGGAATGCAGCACTGACAGCCAAGTTACTGGTACTGAGACTGGCTTCTAACATAATGTGAGGTATATCCAGTTCCACACGATCGATGGTGATAGGGGACTCTCTAGTCAGGGGCACAGTCTGCCATTTCTGCAGCTGACAGTGAGACATCAGAATGGGGTGGTGCTGCCCTGGTGCCAGTGTCTCACAGAGGGAGCA
This sequence comes from Hemiscyllium ocellatum, assembly GCF_020745735.1. Classification (NCBI taxonomy): domain Eukaryota; kingdom Metazoa; phylum Chordata; class Chondrichthyes; order Orectolobiformes; family Hemiscylliidae; genus Hemiscyllium; species Hemiscyllium ocellatum. The sequence continues at coordinate 182,909 of NW_026869240.1, read as the reverse complement.
GAATATTCTCAAAAGGGAGAATAACCAGTGGGAGGACATTGTACATTGGTACCAATGGCATAGGAAGGGGAAAGCATGGGGTCCTGATGAGCAGGGAGATTTGCTAGTGCCACTTGGGAGGCATTAAACCAGTGAGGGAGTCGGGGTAAACCTAAAGAGATAGTGAGAAAAGAGGTGAGTCTGAGGCTGGTACTGTTCACCGGTCAGACTGTCAAGGCAGGCAAGAGCAAGTCACAGAATGAGGTGCGATGGAGCAGTTGCACTGCATTTATTTCAGTGCAAGAGACCTGACAGGTCAGGCAGGTGGGCTCAGGGTATGGTTTTGAACATGTGACTGGGATATTACAGCAATTACAGAGGCATCACTCAGGGATGGATAGGACTAGCAGCTTAATGTTCCAGGGTATAGATGCTATAGTAAGGATAGAAAGGGACCAACAGCGCAGTGGGAGAGGTGTTTTTGATTAAGTATGACATTATGGCTGGGCTTCGGGAGGATATTCCTGGGAGTACATCCAGGCAAGTTATTTGGGTGGTACTGAGAAATAAGAAAGGGATGACCATCTTACTGGGATTGTGTTATAGACCCTCTCCCAATAGTCAGCAGGGAATTGAGACACAATTTTACCAGGAGACCTCAGATATCTGTAAGAATAATATGGATGCAATGATAAGTGGTTTTAACTTTACCAACATAGCCTCAGAGTGCTGTAGTGTTAAGGGCTTGGATGGAAAGGTATTTGTTCAGTGTGTACGAGAACGTTTCTGATTGAGTTTGTAGGATGTACCTACGAGAGAAGGAACAAAACCTGACCTGTTTTCTTTATTCATTCACAGGATGAGGCTGTCACTGGCTCGGCCAGCATTTATTGCTGCGTTTACCCAGAGGGCAGTTAAGAGTCAACTGCGTTGCTATAGGTCTGGAGTCCCATGCAGACCAGACCAGGTAAGGATGGCATTTTCCTTCCCTAAAGGTCATGAGTGAGCCACATTGGTTTTTCCAACAATTGACAATGGATTCCTGTCATGACTAGATTATTTTTTCCAGATATTTATTGAATTCACGTTCCAAAATCTGCCGTGATGGGATTCAAACCCTTGTCCCCAGAACGTTATCTGGGTCTCTGAATTAACTGTCTAATTTCACTCCATCATCACTGCCTCTTAGGAAATGAGGCAGGGTGAGTGACTGAGGTATCAGTGGGGCAGCTCATCAGCATCAAAGATCCCACAGTATTGTGGCTCAGTGGTTAATGCTGCTTCCTCAGCACCAGGGACCTGGGTTTGATTCCAGCCTCGGGCAACTGTCTGTGTTGGAGTTGACACATTCTCCCCAGTTTCTGTGAGGATTTCCTTCGGGTGTTCCAGTTTGCTCCCACAGTCCAAAGATGTGTAGGTTAGTTGGATGAACCATGTTAAATTTCCCATATTCAGAAGATGAGGTTTTGGGATGTGCAGGCAAATCTCTGCCTGATGTGAAAAGATCATTTTGGGGTCTTGGACAGAGGTCAGAGGGAGGTGTGGCCGCATGTTTTACATCTCCCATGGTGGTAAGGGAGGGTCAAGGGTGTGGAGCGTGGGTTGGTGGGAGGGTGTGGACCGAACAAGGAAGGCGCAGCTGGACAGAAATGATCAGGTAGAGTCAATGTGGCTTTGTACATGCACAATTGGGTCTCACTAACTTGAGTGAGTATTTTGAAGTGACGAAAAAATTGAATAAGGAAGGCGGTGAATGCTGTTGATATGGACATTCAACAAGGTTCCACAAAGCAGACTGGTTAGCAGGGTTAGATCACATGGAATGCAGGGAGAGCAAGCCATTACAAAACTGCCTTGAAAGTAGGAGACAGAGGATGATGGAGGGTTGCTTTGCGGACCGGAGGTCTGTGAGCAGCAATGTGCTGCAAGGATGGATATTGGGCCCTTAAATAAATGACTTGGATGTGAATATATGAGGTATGGTCAGTAGGTTTACAGAAGACACCAAAATTGGAGGTGTCATGGACAGTGAAGAAGGTTAGCTCAGAATACAACAGGATCTTGACCAGATGGGCCATTGGAGCAAAGAATGGCAGACGGAGTTCAATTTAGATAAATGTGAGCTGTTGTATTTTGAAAAGGCAAATCAGAGCAGGACTTATACACATAATGGTAAAGTCCTGAGGGGCGTTGCTGAACAAAGGGACCTTGGAGTGCAGGTTCATAGTTCCTTGAAAATAGAGTCACAGGGAGGCGGGGTAGTGAATGCAGCATTTGGTACGCTCCCCGTTATTGGTCAGTGCATTGAATGCAGCTGTTGTGATGTCATATTGTGGCTGGACAGGGCACTGATTATAGGTCTTCTGGAATTCTGTTTTCAGTTCCAATCTCGCTGTTCTTGGAATCAGGCATCTGATTGGGTACATGAAGAGGGAGGTTTTAGAGGGATAAGGGTGAACCGCTGGCAAATGGGACTCCATTAACGGTCTCCGTTATTGGTCAATGCATTGAATACAGAAGCTGGGATGTCATATTGTGGCTGGACAGGACGTTGGTTAAGCCACTTCTGGAATTCTGTTTTCAGTTTGAATTTCCCTGTTCTGGGAAGGATGTTGTGAAACTTGAAAAGGTTTGGACAAGATTAACAAAAACGTTGCCAGGATTGGAGGATTTGGGCGACAGGGAGGGACTGAATAGGCTGGGGCTATTTTCTCTGGAGAGTCAAAGACTGAGAGCTGTCTCCATGGAGATTTATAAAATCACGAGGGGCGTGGATAAGGTGAGCAGCTGGCGTCCTATTTCCTCAGGTTAGGTGGGTCCAAAACTAGAGCACATGGATTTAAGTTGAGAGGGCAAAGATTTAAAAGGGATCTAAGTGGCAACGTTTTCAAGCTGAGTGTGGTGTGTGTATGGGAGGGGCTACCAGATGAAGTAGTGAAGGCTGATAAAAATCACAACTTTTAAAAGGCTTCCAATTGGGTACATGAATAGGAAGGGTTTTGATGGATACAGACTAATAGCTGGTAAATGGGAATCCATTAGTTTAGGATTCCTCGTTGGCACGGACGAATTGGACGGAAGGTCTGTTTCTTTGATGTTAATAAATTAAGATGCATTCCTCTCTTTTGTGCAGAGCTAGCTGAAGCACAGATAATTATCCTTGGAGCTGAGAGGGTGAAGCAGTGATTTCGATCTTGTGCAGATTTGGTTGCAAGGTCTTGAATTTACAGAGAGAGAGAGGAATTGTTAACACTGTCACAATTTTTAGTAACTATTTTCAAGTAATTGGCAAATAATACAAGGTGAAAATGTGAACGCTATTTTACTCAGTAAGTTCTGAGCATCTGGAACAATCTGAACGACACAGATTCAGCAGGTATTCTGAAACAGACTTGGAATTTTACTTTTTAAGGAAAGATTTGGGAGGCTATGGGCTCATGGGAGGGGACTTGGGACAGATTTGCAGCATCTCCAGAGAGAGAGAGTACAGCCCCAATGGGCTGAATAGCCCCCAGCCCCTGTGTTCTGTGATACTGCTCTATTCACTGTGAATGATGAAGCTCATCCCAGGGCAGAGAGAGGGAGGAGTCAACCACTCTCATGGCAATGGTGCCCGGCTGATTGACGGCAGCTCCAGACCAATAGGAGGAGAGTCTGTGTTCCCCTGCAGCCAATGGGAGTGAATCAGGGGTGTGGCCAGCAAGCCGACACCTGTCCATGAGCTGTGCAGGTGCAGTGTCACTGGGTGGGGGTGGGAGACACAGCAGAGACTGGGACAGAGGCTGTAGGACCTGAATTACAAACTCCCAGTAAATTAAAACCAAAAGAACTGCGGAAGATGTAAAACAGAACTAACAACCCGGAGGGTCTGGAAAATCTCAGCAGGTCTGGCAGCATCTGTGATGAGAAATCAGAGTTAAAGTTTAAGATCCGGTGTCCCTTCCACAGGACAGATGTTACTGAGGAAAAAAAGTCAGTTTATTTGCAGAAGATAGTGTGGGGGGAGGATATAAGGAGTAAAGGATAGGTGGGGATAGAGTGAGAAGAGCGGTTGGATAAAGGAGTGGATAACGATCTGGCTGGGGGAGGGTGATTAGCTGTTAATGGAGACAGTTAGTGGCTAACCATAGGTAGTGTGTAATGACAGGCTGTGAGACCAAGGCCTGGTGTGTGGGGTAGGGGGCTTCGACATGGGGTTCTTAACCTATGGTTAGCCCCTAACAGTCTCCATTGTAAGCTGTTGCCCACCTATATCACTCCACAATTGGAGCTGCCGAGTACACAAACCTTTGGAATATCCTCCCTAACCCCCTCTGTCCACCTTAAAGATGTATCTAAAAATCGTTCTCTTTAATCAACGTTTCCATCACCCGTGAAGCATTTTAGGAGATTTGTCAATGTGAAAGGCTCCATACAATGCAGGTAGTTGTTGTTACTGTCTGACATCAGGAGAAACAGGGATGAGCCCTCTCTCTCTCATACCTGATGAACAGCAGCAAAAGCAGGAAGCACTGAGCATGCTCCAGCCCACAATGGGCCTCGGATTATTGATGTTAATGGGCGAACGGGGGCTAGAGGTGCTAGTTGTTGCTTCAACCAATCGGAGTGAATGAGGGGCGGGACGATACTCAACCACGTGGTAAACCTCACTGACAGCACAGTGTGTTGTGGCCAAGGCATTGGAAATGTGTGAAGGTGCAGGGCAGGGGAAAGGAAAGACGTATTGACCAGAAAGAGAAGGAAATTTTCACAGTATGGAATGAGAGGTTTTACAGAACATAGTGCACATTGTAAAACACACATTTGAAAATCCAAATTCTGCCCCATTTTCCCTCCCTATAATGCATTTTACACTCCCTGAAATATCAACTGTGTGTTTCTCCCTCCACAGATCCCAGTGATCAGTGCCAAAGCCCCATTGCCTGTGGAAAAGGTGATGTTTGACTTCCTGTACAGCTGCAATTCGTGTGGTGAAGGTGCTCCCACAATGTGGTTGGGTAAGAGCTGTTATAGTTTATTCACTCAGCGACAGTGAAGAGTTGACAATGTATGTGCAAATCAACAACAGTTTGTTTTTTTTTAAGTTTATAATTCCACAGAAATACTATTGAGAGCTTCTGACATAAAGCCACAGATTAGGTCAGGTGATCAAAAGAACTGCCAAATAAACAGGTTTTCAGGAATACCTTAAAGGAGGAAAGCAGGTCTGAGAGGGTTAGGGTGGGAATTCCAGACAGTGTTGCCTTGGCAACAGTAGAAACAGCCAGACAGGTGAAGCAATGAATAAACATATCGTTGGGAATCTGAAAGAAAATGAGTTGTCGGGGTCTCACAGGTTGTGTGGTGCAGGGAGACAGGGATGTTCACAGCCAGGAATTTCATCAAGGGTGAGAATTTTAAATTGTTGCTTGTTGATGGATCAACAAATTTTGGTACAAGTGAGCACTTGGACAGTAGGGTTTTAGATACTCTTGAGATTGCATGTAAGTTGAATGTGGGAGGTTGGCAAAGAGTGTGTTTGATAACGAAGTCTGGCGATAACACAGGGATGGACGAGTGTTTCAGTAAATGAGCTGAGACTAGGGTGGAGTTGGGTGACGTCACTAATGTAGAAATAGTGTTTTTGGTGTTAGGCTGCGCCTCCTCCTCACCACTCCCCCTCACTAAGTCACAGATATTGTTCCTTGTTCTATCTGTCTCTCTTTTCTGGTTATGTCCTTCTCTCCCATTCTGCTACAAACTAATATTTGACCTCACCATTGTTGCAAACACATACTCCATCCCGACTCTCCCTTTTCTTTCTGAATTCCTTGTATTTGGTGTCCCTCCAGGATCTCTCCTTGGTCCCTCCTGTTTCTCACCTACATACTGCCAGGAGGTGACATCGTCCAAAAGCACCGTGTTAGGTTTCACATGTACACTGACAATGCCCAGCTCTCCCTCCCCATCATCCCTCTCCATTACTCAGTTATCAAACTGCTCATCACACTCCCACTACGCGATTGGCTGCAGTTTCCCCCAATGAAACATTGTAGTGGTTAAACTCATTGCCTTCAGTTGCTATTACAAATTCCTTTCCCTTACTGCTAACCCCCTTCCTCTCCCTGGGAACTATCTGAGATAGAACCATACTCTTCACAATATTGCTGTCATATCTGTAACCCCAAGTTGACCTTCTGATCAGATATCTACACAATCACAAACACCAGGAATTCCAATCTCTAAAATGTTGCTTGTCTCCACCTCACCCCAGCTCCATTGCTACTGAAACCCCTGACCCGTGTTGGTGTTGCCTTAAACTTGACGAATCTAAAACAGAATCCGTGATTCCGTGACTGACCCAAAATCTGCTTCCAGACTCCCTCATGATGGGAAACATCCTCTCGGTATTTAACCTGTCAAATTCCTTAAGAATTCTACATGTTACAATGAGATCACCTCTCATTCTTCCCAAATCCAGTGAGTGGAGTCCCAACTACTTCAGCCTTTTCTTAAAAGATAATCCCTGCGAACCAGGGTTCATCCCAGTCAGGTTTCTGTGAAATGCCTCTGATGAAATGATGTATTTCCTTAAATAAAGGGACCAAAACTTCTGTCATTAATCCCAGATGTGGTCTCACTTCAATTTATAAACTTCATAAAGTTCCTCTCAGGTATATACTCCAAACCACTCCCTTTAAACTTGCACTGATGTTGAAATGCTCAGCAGGTCATGCAGCATCTGTGAAGAAAAATCAGTTAAAGTTTCGGGTCTGGTCATCCTTCCTCAGATACATTAACTCTAATTTCTTTTCACACCTCCTGCTAGACCTGCTGAGCTTTTCCAGAAAATTCTGTTTCTCTTCCTGGTTTACAGCATCTTCAGTTGGTTCGGTTTTCATATCATTTAAACTTGCCATCTCTCCTTAGGATTTGTCATTTCCACCTTGGGAAAAAGATTCACATTTGTTTGGTCTCCCCGACTCTGGGGGAAAAAAGAAACCATGACTAGTCACCCTATCATTGCTCCTTATAATTTTATACAGTTTGATAAAGCCACCTAAAGTGTCCAGTGCTGCAGAGAAATAGCCTCAGCCTATTCAGCCTCTCCCTATGGTTCAAATGTTCCAATACTGGCAACATCCTAGTAAACTTTTCTGAACTCGTGCAAGTTTCCCAACATCTTTTCTGTAACAGGGAGACTGGAATTGAAAGCAGTCTCGGGATTCCAAAAGTGGCCGAGCCAATAAACTGTACAACCGAAACATGATCTCCCAACTCCTATCCTCACTGCACTGCCCAATAACAGCTAGCATACCGCACACCACCTTCACCGACCTGTCTACCTTCAACCCCACTTTCAAGGAACTATCAACCCACACTGCACGGTCTGTTTGTTTGTCAACACTTCCCAGGAACTTTTCTTTGAGAAGTTGAGTCCTATTCTGGTAACATCTTTCTGAAATGAGGGAGACTACAATTGAATGCAGTATTCTAACACTGGCCTGACCAATGCTCTACTCAGCCACAACGTGACCTCCTAACCCCTGTACTCAGTGACAGAATCCCCACAGTGTGGAAGCAGGCCTTTCGCCCCATGAGACCATACCAACCATCGGGACAGCATTCCACCCTAACTCTGTAACCTATCATTACCCAAAGCTAATCCAGCTAACCTGCACGTCTTTGGATTTGTGGGAGGAAATTAAGAACACCAAGAGGAAGCCCACCCAGACACACAGGGAGAATGTGCAAACACCACACAGACAGTGGAGTCGAACCAGAGTCCATTTATTGACCAGTGCATTCAATTAAAGGTCAGTGTCCCAAATGCCGCATTCAGCACCTGATCTCCCTGAAACCCCACTTTCCAGGAACTATGCAGTTGTTCTGAGCCCTTCAGAGGGAATTAATGCGAGGAGGAGAAAACAGGAACAGGGTTGAGTTGTAGATCAATAAAATAACTCTGCATCTTCCCCCTCTCTGTTCCCCCCCGTCTCCCCACACTCTGTCTGGTTTCCCCTCCCCCACCCCCGGCGGTCAGTCCTTTGTCGCGCCCCCCCCACCTCGTCGGTCGCACTCCCCTGTTGGTCTGTCCCACAAACTGTTGGTCTTTCCCCCCCTCTGTCAGTCGCCCCCCTGTCGGTCGCACATCTCTTTTCCCCCTCCGTCTGTCCCCCCCCCCCCCCCCCCAACCGTCGGTCGCCCCCTCTGTAGCCCCCGTCTGTTCCCCTCCCCTCTAATCCCGCTTTCTGCCCTCATCCATTTCTGTGCCTCCCCTCTCTATCCCCCCTCTCTGCCCCCACCCATTTCTGTCCCAACCCTCTCGATCCACCCCCTCTCTGTCTACCCTCCCCTCCCATTCCCCTAGTTCTGTACTCCCCCCTCCGCAGGGAAAATATCTTGTCTATTTACCCTATCCATGCCCGGCCTGATTTTAAAAAATTCTTTCCACTCACCGTTCAGCCTCTGATGCTCCAGGGAAAACAGCCTATCCAGCCCTGGCAACATCCTACAATTCTTTTCTGACCCCTTTCAAGTTTGAGAACATCCATCTGATAGGAAGGAGACCAGAATTGCATGGAATATTACAAAAGTTGCCGAATCAATGTCCTGTATAGCCGCAATATGACCTCCCAACCCCTATACTCAATGCTCTGACCAATAAAGGCAAGCAGACCAACTGCCACCTTCACTATTCTATCTACTTGCTGCTCTACTTTTAAGGAACTATGAACCTGCACTCCAAGGACTCTTTGTTTAGCAGCACTACCCTGGAACTTACTGTAAACTGTAAGTCCTGCAAAAGTTTGTTTTTCCAAAATGCAGCAGCTCGCATTTTTCTAAACTGAACTCCTCAGCCCATTACCCATCTGATCCAGATCCTCTTGTACTCTGAGGTAATCTTTTTCCCTGTCTACCACACCTCCCATTTTGGTATCATCCGCACACTTATTTACAATACCTCTTATGTTCACATCCAAATCATGTATGTAAATAGCGAAACGTAATGGATCCAGCACCGATCCTTGTGACACTCCACTGGTCACAGGCCTCCAGCCTGAAAAGCACCCTCTGCCTTCTACCTTCGGGCCAGTTCTGTACTCCATACGATCTAACCTTGCTGACCAATCTCCCATGAGGAACCTTGTCGAACGCCTGACTGAAGTCCATGTAGATCATGTCCATGCTCTGCCCTCATCAATCCTCTTTGTTACTTCTTCAAAAAACCTGAGTCAGATTCATGAGACATGATTTCCCATGCACAAAACTGTTATTAATATCCAGGATTTAACTCTGTACATCGGGGTCTGCGTTACCCAGTTATAGGTGTTAATATTCGGGATGAAGTTCAAGTACACCAGCATTTTGTCAGTGACTATGTATTGAGTCTTGTTAATGTTACCAACACAGTTGAGTTCCTTTTGAACGGTAGTCCCCGTATCCCTTGTCCACCAGGAAATGGTGGCAGTGTCTTTACCTCTGGACCAGGAGGATCGGGCTCAGAGTTGAGGAACAGCATCTTTGAAGAGGATGATTAGAAAACCCGCCCAAGCCACCAGGCCATACTGTCTCCCAGCTGTCCCTGCCTCAGCCTCTAAACAGAACCTTCCTGTAATTTCTCTCCTGTCAGACTCTCCCATTGCTCAGATTGTCCAGGATCCCGTTCTGCTGCTGCATTGCTCGTGTCCCTCACTGACCTGTCCATCCCCCAGTGTCCTCCACATTCATTCATTGTTTGCAATCACATTACCCCAGTTCTCCAGCCCCACTCCTTCCCGTCTATAGAGAAGAAGACGGGAAGGTTAGCCCTGCTGCCTCACAGCATCAGGTACCCGGTTTCGATTCCAGCCTCTGGCAACTGTCTGTGTGCAGTTTGTACATTCTCCCCGTGTCTGAGCGGGTTTCCTCCCCCAATCCAAAGATGTGCAGGACAGGTGAATTGGCCATTCTAAATTGCCTATAGTATTAGTTACATTAGTCAGGGGTAAATATAGGGTAGGGGAATGGGTCTGCGTAAGTTACTGTTTGGAGGGTCAGTATGGACTTGGCAGCTTCCTCCCTCTGGGAGCAGGACCCAGGGGAATGGCCCCTTTTCCCCCCCCCCCCCCCCCCCCCGACACTGTGATCAGACTATCAGTGGTGCAGCGTTTTGCAGAAAGTTATCAGAACTCTTTTGTGAAGATTCAGGGTTTTTATGGAAAGTGACCAGGATGGGCCTGCAATTAGAGTCCCAATTTGGTTCATTTTAGTAAGACGGGTTTCGGCCAGAGTGTGCAGGAAGCAGTGTATGCAGGGTGGTTGTCGTCAGAGGATTCACCAACAACGCCCCCCCCCCCACCCCACCCTGGTGGACTCAGAATCAGACTCATTGATTTGGTTCTTCGTCCGCAGACAAGAGCTAGGAAACTGAATTCAAAGAGAGGAGAGAGAGTGTGAGAACTGGGTGTGGAGGGAAGGAGTGAGGAGGTTGGTTTGGATTTCAGTTCACAGATGAAAGAAATTGTTAGACTGAAAGTTAAAACTTTGGAAAAGATGAAACTACAATTTAATACTATAATTGTCTTATAAAGATCCATCCAGTATTAATATGGTGAGTTGTGTTCTCAGGTGTAGGATACTGAAAGGGTGGATTTGTGGATGAGAAATTCAAATTGAACTTCATGTTCAGATCTGATAGTTACTTGATCCGTGCCGATCTGAATATTCATTGGCCTTTTCATGTGGAAGGAAAGGTGTGTATTCTGTCCGTGGGTGAATATTCCAAATCTCAGTGTGACTGGAAAAAATACTGAGGTACAGCCAAGTCCATGTTAGGGTGGTGACTGTGGAGAGTGAGTTCATTTGTTTTTGAAAGTCTGAAAAATCATGGCATGTTTCCCAGGAACAATTAAGCCATAGCTTTTCTTTGTAGAAGGACAAGTCTTTAATTAACCATACAACCAGAAAGACACAAGGATACCTGCACCATGGGAAATACTATGAAAACTGGATTGTTGTAAAGGAGTTCATTCTCGATCATGGATTGTAATCCATTGGCGTTGTCACGTTGGTTCCAGTGCCGTGGGGAAGCACTGGAAATATGATGAATGCAGTGTAGGTTTCAGTTATTAAACTGTAAGAAGTGCAGAACAATTTAAAAAGGATGTTCTCAGGGCTCAGGGGTCTGAGTTATAGGGAGAGGTTGGACAAGCGAGGATTGTTTTGTTTAGAGCAGAGGAAACTGAGTGGGTACTGTTCTAGAAGTGTATAAGACCATGAGGGGCATGGATAAGGTGAATGCATTCAGTCTTTTTCCCAGGGAATCCAGGACTGGAGGGCATCAGTTGGAGGTTAGAGGGGAAAGAATAAAAGGGAAGCTGTGAGACACCTGTTTTACACAAAGGGTGGTATGGATATGGAATGAGCTGCCAGTGGAAGTGGTTGAGGCGGGTACATTAACAACAGGTAAAAGACATTTGGACAAATACATGGATAGCAAAGGGTCAGAAGCAGATGGGCCAAGTGCAGGGAAATGGGGTTAGTGTGGATGGACATTCTGGTCGGCATGGGCCAGTTTGGGCCAAAGGGCCTGTCTCTGCTGCAGGATGCTATGACTCTAAGTGCATCTGCTATTTCTCCCACTAACTCTGTTGGTATCCTGGGATGTATTCCATCAGGGCAAGGAGACTTATCTACCTTTAGCTCCATTAGCTTGCCCAGCTCTAACTCTTTCATGATAATGGTTGTTTCTAGGTCCTCACCTTCCTCAGTTTCCTTATCAATTACTGGCATGTTCTTAGTATCCTCCACTGTGAAGACTGACTGCTGTGTACTCATATTCCTGAACCCTGCTGGATAGGAATAACTAGGCACAGAACTCTGAGAGGTCTTCTTAGAGTCTTTATTGATGAGACATGGCAGTTACCTGGATAGTGTACATGCAGAACACCACCAGGCAGCAACAGGTAAAGCCCCACCTGTCTGGTGTAAAGCTCCCATTCTTATACCTTTTGTGGTTTGGGACTTTGAATAGATTCTGTCTCTCAGTATTATCTCCACGGCAACGGTCAGTTAGAAAGTCTAGTTCAGTTTCGCACTTTGCCGTTAAAACATACCCCCTGTGGCTCCCTCAAGTATCTGACACGCACTTCAGTTTCAGTGGGGATGTCTATCAGGATTCAGATATGGAGGAGCTGGTGTTGGGATGGGGTGGACAAACTTATAAATCACACAACACTAGGTTATAGTCCAACAGGTTTATTTGGAAGTACAAGCTTTTGGAGTGTGCTGTGATTTGTAACATGATCAGGATTATCTCTATGGTAACAGTTAAGTGCTTCAACAATGAGAGGCCACATTTCCCCACACAATAGGTTCCCCTTTACCAGTGTAAACTGCTATTCCGGCCCTGGGGACAGCTACTCATCACTTTTCTCCCCCAATCCCATCTAGCTTTCTGTTGATCTTTAAAGTTTCTCTAATCTCCTAGTTTCTCCTTGGTCTTTGCCAATCTGTATGCCTTCTATTTCAATTTGATAGACTCCCTTATTTCCTGAGCCACTCATGGCAGATTACTCCTTTTTCCTACAGTCCTTCCTTTTCACTGATATATACTTTTGCTGAGCACTTCGAAAAATTCCCCCGTTGTCTGTCAACTTTCCCACGGTAAAGTCTTTGCTTCCAGTCTACATTAGCCAACTCCTGCCTCATCCTATTGTAGTCTCCTTTGTTTAAGCACTCGATCTTGGGATTGGATTTAATCTTCCAGCTTTCCAGCTGTGTTCGAAGTTCAACCAGATTTATCAGAAGTCTTTTATCTGATTACGAGGTGAGGCAATGTTTCCTGGGTGTTTTGTGTTACATTGTCGAAGACCTTGGCTTTGTATTAAAGTACAGGATAGATATTCACAACAGAGTATTCTGGACGGTATGAATGTCCTCACAGTCTAAAACCATAAATCACTGTCTCCCCTGAGTTTAAAATTGCAAAATCATTATCTCCTACACGCTTCCTTACTATCTAGGTTTGGAACGCTAATCCACCTGACTATCCTGCTTTTTCCAAAAGATGAAGGTGGTGAGTTTTGGATGCAGCTTTCCAGTTATTACCGTAAGAAGATGAGCACTGGGCACAGGAGAGGCAATGCAGCACTTCGAACCAGCCCCACCATTTAATACGGTGATGATTGAGCTCACCTCAGTCTCAGCTGGGTTTTCCCACCTGCTCTCTCTCACCCTTCATCTCATTGCAAATTCAACATCTGTATCTCTTCATTAAATCTGCTCATTGTCCTGGCATCCACCGCATTTTGAATAGGGAATTCCACAGATTCACAACACATCGAGATAATCATCCATGGAGTCCACACCAATACTCTAATGAGCATCCCATTCAGACTCACCCATTCCCTGTATTTCCCATGGTTAACAGTTTAACCGGCACATGCATGGATACTGTGGGCAATGTAGCATAGCCGATCCACTTAACCTGCACATCTTTCGACTGTGGGATGAAACTGGAGCAGCCAGAGGAAACTCGCACAGACACGGGGAGAACGTGTAAACTCCACACAGTCACCGAAGGCTGGAATCAAATCCAGGTCCCTGACGCTGAGAGTCAGCAATGCTAACCATTGAACCACCTCTGCTTAAAATCTGCTCCTCCTATTCACTTCCCACGCCCCAGTTGGCTGAATCTATATTCCTTACATCAGAAAATCAGGTTGTGGAAGCAGGTGTCTCAGTAAAACCCAGTGACAGCCCACAGGTCCTGTCTGTCTGAATGGGGATCCTATACACAACATCCTCCAGCCTATACTTTTCATTCACATTCCAGAGACAGGCTCCAGTGACTTCATGGGGGCTACAACTCCCACAGTACCTGTGGCAGGGACCGCACGTGTGTGGGGAAACCCTGCACGCTACATGTGCAGAATGTGAGCGGGTTTTGGAACATGTGCTTTGGGTAAGTATACTTTGAGGACGAACATATCGGTTGGGGGGCAGGAGGTCAAAGTGTCATTACACCCATGTGGGGCCAAAGGCCATCCTCAACTCGTCATAACACTGGGCATCGACCAATGGGAAACAAGGAAGGATCTGACCCATTCTCCCAGACTGAAGGTTCCTCTTCTGTCTAGGATCTGCCATCTCCCTTTCTGTTTACTTTTGTTTCATTCTGCTGTTACATTATTGACTTGCAGCAACTGAAGGGAAAGGAAGTGAACCCAGAAAGGGTGTAGTCTAACCAGGGACGGGAAGTGGTGGAATGGATCTGTTTATCAGTAACTCCATGAGAATGGGGAGGGTGTACATTAGGGGGTAGCAGAGTCAGAATGGTGGGAGAGAGAAAGTGGGTTGGCGGGTTACAGCTTCGGGGGAAGAAAGGGGTAAAAGATATTCCAGAGAAACTAGAATTGTCTGTTCTGAATTTCTAATCTGTACATATTCCTTTATACAGGGTGCTAGATGGTGAAGATTTGCAGACTGAAATCTCAAAGTCATGTGCAGATTGTGATTAAGTTAACCAGCATTTGAAGAACCAAAGATAGAGAATCACTCCACCAAAATCCTGCAACACTCTCCCTCCCAGCATTGTCGGTCTCTCTGCACCAAATGGACTGTGAATGGTACAAGACAGCAGCTCACTACCATCTTCTCAAGGGTAACTAGAGATGGGGAATAAATGCTGGCTGAGCCAGTGATGCTCATATCCTGGAAATGGTTTCTATCTCTAGTTGCTGAAACCCGGTTGATGTTACTGCAGGATGATGAGGGATGCTGAGTGTATCCTCCAGGAGGCAGCACCATCACATTACCCCTGCCTACACCCACACAGTAACACCACAACGTCACTGGAACAAAAGGCAGTAAAACCAAAGGAGGACTTAGATATAGTTCTTGAGGTAGAGTCATGAAAGGGGATTGGAACACAGCAGAAACAGGAGACTGAGCTGGATGGTCAGCTGTTTCCCATTGAATGGTGGAGCAGGATTGAAAGGCCGAATGGCCTCCTGCTGCTATCTCCCAGGTATGTATATAGCCATGGAGCCCGGGAAGGAAGGAGTGCGCAGGGATTCTCCAAGAGATTGCACTTCCACAACAGGTTTTAGTGAGCGATGGTTTGATGGATTTTATTTAACATTTACAAACCTTGTGTTAAAGATAAATTTTGGTTTTAAAATGTTGTGAAAGTTTTTTGAACAGCAAATAAAATTAAAGAAAATAATTTGTCTGAATATAACAGTTTTAAAACTTTCAACCTCTGTAAAACAAAATCCTGTCTATTCCTGGACACCACCACTTTCCAGCTACTCAAGCTCCAGGGAAATATTCCCTCCCTGTCTGAACCTTTGGTTTGATTTAACTGCTTTTCAGTTCTCATTCTGTGAGCTGTGAAGCGTTCTTTTTCCCCATTTCTCTGACCAGAAATATTATCACAGCAACCTTCCCACCATCAAAATCATCATTACGCCATTTTGTTTTTGATTAACATATAATCACCAGCAGTGCAAAAGTGAGGGCTGCAGATGCTGGAAACCAGAGCCTAGATTAGAGTGGTGCTGGAAAAGGGCTTTTGCCACAATGTTGATTTTCCGGCTCCTGACCTGCTGTGATTTTCCAACGTCACTCTAATCTAGACATATAATCATCTGCAGTAAACCATTTGTGTAACCAATTGAATATTTCCAAACAAAGCCCATTACGGGCCAAGCAAACCATTACAAGTGACAGAGTGAGAAAAGGACGAAATCAGAGTTGTGGGGAGGGGGCAGCGGTGGAGATAAAGCACTGTATCCCCTGCGGAACCCACCTCTATCTAAAGGCATCAAGAGCATTGATACACACCACATGCTCCTTCTCCAAGGACACCCGGCTGTGTAGCCTTTATCCTCAATCATGGAATAGAATCCCGACAGTGTGGAAGGAGAGCATTGGCCCATCAAACCCCACCGACCATCCGAAGAACATCACGCCCAGAGCACTCCATCCCTGTAACACTGCATTTCCCATGGCTGGTCCACCTAGTCTGCACAATCCTGGACACTGTGGACAAGGTAGCACGACCGATCCACCTAACCTGCACATCTTTGGACTGTGGGAGGAAACCAGAGCACCTGGAGGGGACCCACACTATCATTGGGAGAATGTGGGGACTCCAACCTTGTAACTAGTGCTGTGAAGCAGGAGTGCTATTATCACAATTTAAAATAAAACAGATGATCCCTGCTCATTGTCCCATTGCTGTTTGTAGAGACATCCTGCCCAGAGGGACATCCTGAGGTTTAGACAGTGGCAATGTAAGTTCAGTCAACACCAGCCCAGTTAATGTGGTTAACAACAACAACATCAATACTGCAACAGTGTCATCATGTACAAGGGCCGCTCCTGAGTCTGATGAACAGTAACATCAGAATCAGAGTCCTGCAGTCCACGCGGAGCAGGTGGATGACCACTTCCCTGTGAGCACTCACTGGGCTCTCAATCGTGTTGAAGACGCAGCAAATCCATTGTCACACAGAGGGGTGAACAGCTCCTACCCAGTGTGAACCCGCTGGGGTCTCGGGGGCAGGATGAATCACTGAATCACTTCTCTCACACAGCATCTGAATGGCCTCTCCCCTGTGTGGGCTCACTGGGGACTCCGCAGGTGCTGCATTTGAGTGAATCTCCCCACACACTGGGAACAAGTGAATGATCTTTCCCCAGAGTGAGCTCGCTGGTGTTTAAGCAGGTCAGAGGACAGAGTGAATGCTTTCCCACACACTGAGCAGGTGAATGGCCTCTCCCCAGTGAGAATGCACTGATGTCTCTGCTGGTGAGAGATTTGAATGAATCCTTTCTCACACATGGAACAGGTGAAGGGTCTAAACCCACTGTGCCATCTCTGGTGCCTCAGCAGATTGTGAGATCGAGTAAATCCCTCCCCATACGTGGGGCAGGTGAACAGCCTCTCCGCAGTGTGACTGTGTCGGTGAGTGTCCCATTGGGAGGGTAAGTAAATTCCTAATTCTAATTGAGTGCATCCTACTGTTTGTCTCAGTTGTCATTGACAATCTCATTCCTCCCGCACCAGAACCTGTTCCAGAGAGGGTTCCAGAACAGGCAGAATGGTCAGCTGCAGTTGGTCACCTGACCGGTCACTGGACACGACCGGTTCACTCTCCACAGATGCTGCCAGACCTACTGAATTTTTCCAGCAATTTCTGTTTTTATTTCTGATTTCCCAACATTTGCAGATGTTTAGTTTTCCAATGCTCATCTTGCCTGTTGCAGATGAAATTAAAGGGTTTCAAAAATTGTACGTTAGGTCACACATCAGCTATGATCATCCTGAATGGCAGAGCAAAGTTGAGGGGCTGAATGGCCTCCTCCTGTTCCAATGAAAGTTGTCCATCTGCGGCTTTCGGCAACATTTCCCCTCACTGCTCACTTCACCCTCATATCGAACACACTGTTACTGACTGAACAAACCTCCTGTGTTTGAACTAAACCTGCTAATGCTCAGTGGCTCCCTCTCCTGCCACCCGGGTTTAACTCTCATCATCGAGTGCTGTCTCATATTACTGCAGGAATGCCGACAAGGATTAATCCTGGAGTCTGTATCCGCTGGGATTCACAATCACCGTTTATTTCCTTCTTCCTCTTTCATTGTGTCGATTGAACTCTCGGTTTCAATCCAATCTCCTGTTAAGCTCTTCAACATGTCCATGTGGGTGGACTAGAGGCAGCTGGGATTTAATGAAGGGAAGTGGGGATTAGGCGGAATCCCGAGGAGAGGTGACAGCAAAGATAGTTCTCATTGTAATGGCAGAGTTTCTCCGTGACACAGAGTGTGGTGAGGCACCTGAGTTTGTTGGGGGAGACAGATTCAATCAGGGATTTGGAAAAACACACAGACACTGACCTGTTCGTCTGATTGTTAACTCAGACAGATAGTAAGCAAGATGCACATTTAGATCGCACCTTTGATGATCTGGAACAATGAAGCATGCTTTCAACCCAATGATTTCAACCTCAAATCTCTGAAAACACAGACACAAAGCTTTCTACTCGTTTTCTCTGAGCCTCCTCTTTCCTTGAGAAAAGCGTTTTGAGCTGTTCAGCCTTTCCTGGTGATTATAACCGCTATGTTCCTGTAAGATTTGTGACTGAACCTTTATTTTCCTGTTCCTTGTGAGTGATGAAAGTAGCAAAAACAGTTCCTGACCTGTGAGGGGTTTCGGTTGGAGTATTTATATTTACAAATTCATTCCCACCCTCACAGTCAGTGTGAAATTGATGTAAAACTGAAGGAAGTGAGTGAGTGAGCACCCACAGAACCATAAAGGAAGCATATGTATCTGAGTTGAATAACCTACTCTAAGATCAAACTAACCAACACGCCCTTCATTTCCTATCATCCATGTGCCTATCCAAGAGTCGCTGATGGATCTGAATCTACTGCCACCACTGGCAGGGCATTCCACGCACCCGCCACTATCTATAAAGAAACTATCTCTGACATCTCCCCACAACTTCCCCCATTCACCTTAAAATTATGCCACTTTGTGGGGAAAACTCTTTCATTATCTACTCTATCTATGCCTCTCATCATCTTATAAAAATCTATCAAGCAAACTCTCACCCTCTTTCACCTCAATGACCAAAGCCCCAGCTCCCTCAACCTTTTTTTTCATAAGACAAGCCTTCTAGTCCAGGCAGCATCTTGGTAAATCTCATCTGCACCTTTTCTAAAGCTTCCTCATTCTATGTAAAATGAGGTGATCAGAACTGAACACAATATTCCAAGTGTAGTCTCACCAGGGATCCATAGAGCTGCAGCATAACCTCGTGTCTCTTAAACTCAATTTTCCTGCGAATGAAAGCCAACACAGCATATACCGTCTCAATAAACCTATCACCTTGGATGTCAGCCATGAGGGATGTATGGACGTGCACCCCACGATCCCTCTGTTCCTCCACATTGTCATGAATCCTGCATTTAATCCGAAAATATGCACTCAAATTTGAAATTCCAAAATGAATAACTTCACACTTTCCCAGGTTGAACTCCATCTGCCACTTCTCAGCCCAGCTCTGCCAATGTCCTCTAGCAACCTACAAAAGCCCTCCACACTATCGACAACTCCACCAACCCTCGTGTCATTGGCAAACTTCCTAACCCACCCTTCCACTTCCTCATCCAAGTCATTTATAAAAATCACAAAAAGCAGAGGTCCCAGAACTAATCCCTTCAGAATACTACTGGTCACTGTGCTCCAAGCTGAAAACTATCCATGTAATCTCACCCTGTCTTCTATGGGCCATCCAATTTATTTTCTAACTAGGCAGGTTTTCCTGTATCCCATGCTTCATTACTTTCTAAATGAGCCTACCATGGGGAACCTAATCAAACACCTTGCTAAAATCAATATACACCACATCCACTACTCTGTCTTCATCAATGTGTTTGTCACATCCTCAAATAATTCAGTAAGGTTTGTGAGGTATAACCTGCCGCTCGCAAAGCCATGCTGACCATCTCTAATCAATCAATACTTTTCCAAATAATCATAAATTCTGTCTTTCAGAATCCTCTCCAATAATTTTCCCACAACTGATGTAAGACTGACTCATTGATGATTCCCAGGATTATCTCAATTGCTTTTCTTGAATAAGGGAGTAATGTTTGCCACCCTCCAATCATCTGGTATGACTCCAGTGGACAGTGAGGATGCAAAGATCATTGCCAAAACACAGTAATCATTTGCCTCCCTTGCCATAACAACCTAAGTTATATCCTTTCTGGCCCAGGGGACATCTATCCCTGTGATTTTTCAATATGCTCAGCACATTCTCCGCCTTAGCATCGACCTGTTCCACCATATCAGCCTGTTTCACGCTGTCCTCACAGGAACAAGGTCCCACTCACTCGTGAATACTGAAGCCAAGTACTCATTAAGGACATCCCCTATCCCCTCTGACTCCTGGCACAAGTTTGCTTCACTATATGGGGTATAAATGTGGAATTATGTCTCAGCACTGAATTAATGTAAAGATATTGCAGTGTACAATCACTCGATTACTTTGAATATTGAGCTGTATTTTAACTGAGAAAACACAGTTGAATTGATTTGATTATATTTCATTTCACGCTAACATTTATTGTATTTCGAAGCACAATAAGAGCTTTCTTTTTACATATATATAACTTACTTAAAATTCCTCGCACGTTTATGTACAGAAAATAGAATTAACATCTGTTTGTTCCTTTCTTTATCGATGACTGTTCATTTTGAATTTGTGGAAGTTATACATTGTTGAAAGGAAGGGAAATTGCATTTTTAAATCAAAGTACAATGATCATGCAGTTTTATCAATCTGTCTTTCAAAGAATTGTCATGAGATTCCTCTTTATTTAAGACCACCATTGTAATGTTATTGTAAAATATTATTTAATTTCCAGTCCATTACACACAGAAACTACCTAATTAATTCCCATTCGAATACTGCAATAAACAGCTGATTAGTTTTCATTTGTGTAACCACATTAAACATAATATTACAATCCTGCCCGTCCTGGGTGGGAACATTATGAAAGGAGCTTGTGGAGCTGTGGCAGTGTCTATATTACTGGACTCGAGGGAAGGTTTCAAATCACACCTTCACCAGAAATATATCAAGAGCTATCTGAATGGTGATTAGAGAGCACCTAAGCACAGACTGAACTGCTTTTCAATTCAACATTAGATCTGCTTTTATCTATTACATCAATAATCACAAAATCTGATACTTATTTGTGTCAGGTTATCAAGAAATATGTGTTGGAAACTTCACTTTAGCCACATTGCTTTTACAAAAGACTTACATCTGTCCCTGTTTTCTCTAACTGAAAGAAATCTGAAGAGGATTTTCACTTTTACGAAAAAAAGGGGAGATGGTTCCCATTTAAATTAATGCTTCTTCGATTTGCCCCTTTTCAGCTTCTGTAAGGTTTCATAATAACGCTCTACTTTCGGATAGTGGGGATACCTGTATCTAATTCTGTTACTTATAAGTTCCTGGAGAAATTTGAAAATGTTGCAGAATTAAAGATAACGATGTCTAAGTAATGTGATCGATCTTTTTTTGTTACAAAGAGGCAAGTCCAAACAATTGAAACACATTAAACATTATTCTCTCATGCTATAAATTTGAAATAAAGTTGATATCTTCTTCAGTAAACTAACAAATGCAACCACTAATTACATGTCAGCCAGCTGGTTACCTACTTTGTAACTAAATGTTGTGATTCATCTCAATATTACTCTGTCCTTTTATCAAAGTGAACTTGTATTTGTTCGGTTTATGAATTGTCAGAAACTTGTTTTTATTTTTCCATTCACCTGTTCATTTTGACCGATAGATTGAAATGTTTTGAAAATATTGGGGTTTGTTCATTTAAAAATAAGGTTTGCACGTCTCTCACATATCTCATTTCTTGTATTATGATTCAAGAACGTTTCCTGGTGGAATTCGAGTAAATTCCAAACATTTGTTGACTTCAAATAAAATCTGTAACACCCAGTTATCAATCTGTTGTTAATGTTTCAGCTGGTTACATTGACATTGATTAGGTACTCATTCAGAGAGATCAATTAACAATTATAAACTATTTGCAGGACTATTGAATTGAAAGAGAGATACAGATGGGCAAACATTTTTTTGGAAGGAATTGCTTTTTCATTTGAATGTGTAAACTGTTCAAGAATTCTATATTGCCTTCCATTGGTTTTCTTGTCGAGAATGCAGATTTAAAGTTCATGTGAATTTTAATGTGTTCTGTATTTTGAGATTTGTATCAGATTTAAGAAGAAAAGGAGAAACAATTAACAGGAAAACTTTAGTGAATAGAAAGCAAAGTAAATTAAATTGACAGAGGCAACTTTTAGTATAATCTCTGAATATTCAGTCAAATTTTTCTAATGTCAAGAGCGTGGTGCCAGAAAAGTGCAGCAGGTCAGGCAGCATTCGAGGAGAAGCAGAATCAACGTTTTGGGCATAAGCCCTTCATCAGGAATATTTTCTGATTATGGCCTCAAGCCCAAAGTGTCGATCCTTCTGCTCTTTGGACGTGCCTGCCCTTGTCCAATGCCACACTCTTGGCTCTGATCTTCAGCTTCAGCTTTCCTCACTCTCTCCAAATATGTTTAATGAACATGAACTGAAAAGGTTAGCATCAGCACTTGAACAAGACCAAGTTAACACATTTTTTGCAATATTTATAGAGAAAACCTGTTTGAGAACATGCAACAAATCAGATCCAACAACACTCTTGTCGTTGGAACCCTTGGCCATTCATAATAAAGAATAACCATGCTTTGAACAACCAGTGTGGTGTATAACGACTGAACTGAAATACCAGAGGACAACGATTGCATTTATTGGAGGGAATGATAACCAGATCCTTTCGGTGATAGTGGTGATTAATCTCAGAAACAAAAAGATATTTATTGTGATTATTCCACTGAACAGCAATTAGCTGGTCTTGAACATCTTTGTGTGGCTTCATGTGCAGTGTTCTGTTTGAACATTGATTTCAGTAACATTGAGATATTTTACAAGATTGACAATTGACGGTTAAAGATAAGTTTTAAAGGCAACATTTTTTTAAATGTCAGTTTTGTTTAGCGAAACACAATTCTATTTATACGGATTTCCTACTGTGTGGAAACAGGCCATTTGGCCCAACAAGTCTACACTGACGTTCCAAAGAATACTCCACTCAGCACCATTCTGTTCTCAGATTACTGGACATTTACCCCTGACTAATGCACCCAACCTACACATCCCTGAACAGATTGTGCAGCTTAGCATGGCCAATTTACCTAATCTGCACATCTTTGAATTGTGGGAGAAAACCAGAACATGCAAACTCCACACAAACATGTGGCCGAGAATGGAATCAAACATATTTGCATAACACTGTAAGACACAAGTGCTAACCACGGATCCTCTGTTCTAATGCCCAGCCCCCTTGCAAGAAGTGAAATATGTAAGAGACGTGCAAAACAAAAAATAAAAAGCTCTAACAAATCACGAATGAACAATAATTAGAAAATTAATATGATCAAAGGACACAACAATATTCAGGTCAATTGCATTGTTTAATTACAAATTTGGAATGAGCTAACTAATGAATAACGGGAATTGACATTTGTTTATTTCACTGATGAAGAAATTGCCTTGCTTTTCATCTTTGTAACACTGTAGAATAGGATTTATGTGCCTGAAATGTTTGAATTAAGTTCTTTCTATCAAAAGAAATCAGTACAATCACATTGTTTTTTTTCATCTTTAAGACTCAAACATTATCAAATACTTTCCAGGAATTTAGAACCAGTAAAATTAGTTAATTTGGTTACTTGGGAACTCGAAGCGAATAAACAGCAGATTCTGTGAATTATTCATTCAATGTGATTATTCAGCTGAAGACAACATCCCTTCTTTGCAAAAATGCTCAACTTCGAAAAATTCAAAATGCATTGTTTAATGAAACAATACAGACATGTTAACTCTTTTTCATTTGACTTATCAAAACGCGTGAATTTTACATGATTTTGTTGCATGAAAAATACTTAAATCTTATTGTGATTAGAAGTACAATAAATGTTTGCATTCAACTATGTTTCTTTGGGTAAAATAAGAGGAAATTCCACATTTACAGCAAATACTGGATTGAATGATTATTACGTATGAGCAACCTGATGAAGGAGCGTCGCTCCGAAAACTAGTGTGTTTCCAATTAAACCTGTTGGACTATAACCTGGTGTTGTGAGATTTTTAACTTTGTACACCCGACTCCAACACCAGCATTTCCAAATCAGATCAACCATGAGTTCGTTGAATGGTTTGCAGACTCCTTGCGCTGAATAGCATACTTCCACTTGGTTTAACATTTCGTCTAACGCCTTATTTTATTCATAAGTTCAGAATTGTGAGGGGATGGGATGAAGTGACAGAAAAGGTTCATTAAACCGATCAGACAGAGCAGGAACAAGGCTCATAAACTCAGGAAGAAGAAATGTGCTGTGACCTGGGGGCAACAAATGACACTGGGCACAGCACAGGCGGCTGTGTACAGAAGCTGTGATTGCTGAAGGAAGTTGCTAGATCTTTTACAGTTGGCAAGTCAGTGATCACGCTGGATGTTGGATCGTTGTATAATTCACAGACAGCAGAAATTTCTGAAAGAATGAAATGTTTGTTTCATTGGAGAAATTTTCTGTGGCTCCAATGCCGACTGACTGTTTGAAATACTGATCAGATCTTTGCGTGAAGTGTTAGATTAAAATACTCATGAACAACCCAACTGGATAAACCTGTGCTCCCGATCTGTAGTATGTGAACGCATGTGATGAAAGCAGGAAGTCGTTCTCCAAGCAACTGGTCACTTCCTATTCATTATGTAATATCTTCCCTTCACAATAAATAAAAATCCACTCAGTTCAATTTACAATGCTTTAGGTGGAATATTAAGCCAAATCTTTCAAAATGCAGACTTTTGGAACCGAATCTTATTCAGCTGCACACATTAAAAAAATTTCTTTACATTTAAAGTCAACTAATTTAGACATTGTTTCCCTGCAACTTCCGACCGACTACACCCCATCCCTACACCTTTACCTACCCACACGCTGTGTCTCTCCTTGTGAAATTTATTCCTTGCATATCAACAAATGTGTCTTTCAAAATATTTTGAAAACCAGATTCTCGGAGTGACAGCGATTCTGCTCTCATCATTTCTTTCTCCTTCAAAGGTTTGATTAAAGGCATTGAACACCTGATATCTAGATGTTTACTTACTTGAAAGATGGAATTTTCCACCTATTTACTCTGACCAAACATTTCATAACCTACAAAAAAAACATTAAGTCTTCCTTGATTAAAGGATAACTGTTCTCAGTTTTCCAAGAAGACAAGTGAATAAAATCTCATCTTCAGTACACCCCCATCAGCATCTTCTCTAATGGCTTTACACCCCAGTAAACCCCGTCATTATCAATTCATGGAATCACAGAACCCTACAGTGCGTAAAGAGCATTTCAGTTAATCGGGCCGGTATCGACTCTCTGAAGAGCATCTCACCTAGACCCACCTCCCCTCCCTATTTCCATATATTTCACCTGAAGAAGGGGAATCCCTCCCCCCTTATGATTTCAAATAAACCTTTTGGAGTATAATCTGACGTCCTGTGATTTCTGACCTTATCCCCACATTTCCCATGGCTAATTCACTTAACTTACTTAATTCACTCCCTGGACAGGAGAGGGCAACTTGCCAATCAACCCAACCCTCCCTCTGAACACCAGTGCGAATTACTGAGACAATGTTCCATCATACTGATTAAATGCTGTATCATTTTGTAATGGTTTTATACCCTGGTAACAGCCTCATCAGAATAAATGAACCCAAATTCAATGTATCGAAACGGTACTCTGTCCTTTACAATTTCATTCGTGCTGCGGGAAATGCTTCTGCACTCATATTTGAATGTGTTTACGTTGTTTCTTCCTCAGCTTCCTGCTTCTAGTAAACACTTGAATCCGGAAGAAGTCTGTCAAATACTTTTCATTCCAACACAGTCACAAGGTGAAGTTTGCAGAAGGCACGTGTTTGGCCGTTCACTGACACACAGCCTTCCTGAGAGCTGCAGTCCTTCCCCACCTTCATTCAGGCAGCACTGTCCTTCCTGTGACATGCCCCATCTAGAATAGAAGGACAGGTATCAATACCCACACTTGGGAATGGAACGACAGTTTTAAAATATTTACACTGTCCCCAGTGGAGAATTGAGCCCTGTGACAGGCGGGGATACTAACTACTATACTACCGAGAACAAGAGTGTCAAAGGAGGCCCTTCAACCAAATGTGGCCACACTTCTCAAATACAACTGCCTAATGAACTGAATCACATTTCACAATTCTTACTCCACAGACTTATATGTCTTGGCATCACAAGCTCACATCTGAATATTTATTCAGGTTGTAAGGGTTTCTGTCGCTCTGAACAATGCAGATAGTATATTCCAAATTCCAACCACCCACTGGCTGATAAAGCTTTTTTGTACATCTTCGCGACTGCGCTACTCAGTTCCTCTGAATCTGTGGCTGGGAATTGGGACTATGTGGCAGCAGTGGTTACTGCCTTGTGTGGGGAAACTGGTGAAGTAGCCAATGTTAAACTGCATTACGATTGAAGCATACATTTCAACAACACCTGTACTGTCCCCGGAGTTTTTGATGTTTTGGAGAAATCTACTTATCTCAGCCTTCAGCATATTAATGATTGAATCACCACAGCTTCTGGGGGAACCGATATTAAACGGTCAGCCCATTCTGAGTTCCCACATATCTGCCACTGTTCGCTTAGCACTAATATTGTGCATTTGGTGCGCTGCCTGATATGTCCTATGAGACTGTACTTATTGCGCACTGTCAGCGCTCTCATCTGTGGGGTGCCGTGATCGTATAGTGGTTAGTACTCTGCGTTGTGGCCGCAGCAACCTCGGTTCGAATCCGAGTCACGGCAATAATTGCTCTATCTGCTCCAGCCCTTGGGAAACACAAATAAATCAGTTGTTTGAATAAGGTAATTTTTTCCAAGGTGATGATCTTTTCCCTTCAAATTCTGCTCGCTCACATCTCTGTATTTCATATGTCAGAATTCAAATCCACCCGCTCTCAGAGATTTCACTCCCTCCTACGATCACTAACTGAACTTTTCATCCCACACCCCCATTACATTAATTTAGAGATGCCGGTGTTGGACTATGGTGTAAAAAGTTAAAAACCACAAAACACCAGGTTAGAGTCTAACAGATTTGACTGAGCACTAGTTTTCAGAACGCTGGTCTTTCATCACGTGGTTGTGGAGTCATTTCCTATTTCATTAAGGCACTGCGGAATCGAACACAGTCTCTCACATTGATAGTGTTCAGTCTGTGCTGCTGCGGTCACCGTTGCTGGGTGAACGTGCCCCAACCCCACCATCGGGACCTGCAGATCAGTTGATCCATTTGGTTACGGCTGTTGTGAGGCGAGTCCTCAGGTAGCAGCTTTTACTGATATGGACTTGCGATTATGGGCAGTCAAGCTCAGGAAAATGATACAGGA
The DNA here is from genome assembly GCF_020745735.1 of Hemiscyllium ocellatum. Classification (NCBI taxonomy): domain Eukaryota; kingdom Metazoa; phylum Chordata; class Chondrichthyes; order Orectolobiformes; family Hemiscylliidae; genus Hemiscyllium; species Hemiscyllium ocellatum. The sequence goes on along the minus strand of NW_026869240.1, from coordinate 155,831 downwards.
CAATATCGAGGAAAAGCGACTTCTTTCAGACAGATCAGTTTCATGGGTTTTCCGCAATGGCCGAGCACTGTTACCACTGGACCGTTTACTCAGATACCAAGCAAATGGACCAGGGACCCGGGTTTGACTCCAACCATGTTAGAATTGGGATACAATACATATCTGGAATTACGAATCTAATAACACTTATAAATACATGGCCAATTGTTGAAAAAACAAAACCATCGTGTTCACTGACGTGCTTTGAGGAAGGAACCCGCTATTCTTACCTGGTCAGGCCTCGATGCGACTCCAGACTCACTGCAATGCGGTTGAGTCTCGACTACCCGCTGTGCAATTAGGGATCGCAATCAATACTGCCGAGACAGCGCCGCCCTCATTCTGTAACAGAATAGGAAAAAAGTTAATTTAGCTCTCGCTAGATTACTGTGTGCAGTTCGGCAATTCACAGTATAGTAATGATGTGATGGCACTGGGATCGTTGCAGGAGAGATTGAATGGGATATTGTCTGGGCTGAACAGTTTCAGTTATGAGGAAAGGTTGGACAGACTGGGGTTGTTTGTCACCGAGCAGAGCAGATTGGAGAAGACATGAATGAGATGTACAAAATAGTGAGGGATATGGATAGGATAGACTGAAAGAAGCGTTTGTTATTGATGGATGGATGGAACACTGGGGCCAAGCGATTTCGGGAAAAGGCAGAAATTTTTGAGTAGATGTGCTGAAAGCGTCAGAGAAGTGGAAACCCTTCCAACCTGAAAAAAAAACTGAGACGTTAATTTGCGATGCCAAAACATAAAAGACTATGGGATGAACAATGGAAAACTTTATTCAGGTTGTTGAGCAGTTGTGTCGGACAAGTGCGGCCGCAACAGGCTGAAGGGCTTCCTTCAATGTTGTTGTCCTCCACAGTATCGTGGTCAGTGTCCCCTCCTGTCACAGGGTTCAATTCTCCGCTGGGGGCATCGTAAAGGTTTTAAACCTGTGGCTCTGTTCCCCAGTGAAGGTTATTCATGCCTGGCCTTCCATTCTCGATTTGATATGTGACAGAAAGGACAGTGCTGTCTGAATCAGCGCGGGGAAGGACTGCATCTCCTGGGGAGAGAGAGTGTCAGTGAAAGTGCAAACACGTAACTTCTGCAAACTGCACATTGTGTTTGTGTTGGAATGAAAACCATGATATAGAGTTGTTCCTGACTGATATGTTTATTTAAAGCAGGAATCTGAGGAAGAAAAACAGAGTAAACCCATTCAGATCTGAGCGCAGAAACATTTCCAGCAGAACTAGTGATGTTGTACAGCGTAGAACCACGTTTGGATGCATTGTGCTCGGTTTGAGGGCGCAGCTTGCTTTCACTCGGCTGAGTTACCAGTGTGTAAATGATACAGATAGTGTTCAATGTGATGGTACATTTGCTCAGTGGTTCGCATTGCTGTTACGTCTGTAGGTTAGGTGGATTGGCCATGTTAAATTGCGCTGATGTGTCCAGAGAGTGAATTCAGTAAGTTAAGTGAATTACCCATGGGTAACACAGTGATAAGGTCAGCAGTCACACGATGCCAGATTTTATTCCAGTGGGTTAGTTTGAAATCACAAGCCAGAGGCTTGTGGGGATAGAGACGGTAACTAGGTCTGGTTGAGGTTCTGTTCAGAGTGTCCCTACAGACGCGACTGGCTGAACTGTACTTTCTGTATTGTAGGGAATATGTGATTCTATCAGAGTGGACACTGCCAGCGCTTACTGGGCTGCTAAGACATTAGAGACGATGCTGGTGGCGTTTACTGGGGATGGGATTTTATTTATTTGTGTGATGGGAAATTTGAAGCTGAACCAAGGAAAACCGAATGGAAATTTTGAACAGCAATTGAGGTTTGGATAGAGTAAATAGGTATTAAATTCACTCTTTCAAGTTCGTAATTTTCTGAACGTCAGGCTTTCAAAACCATCGATGTCGGACAAAGAAATAATGGGAGCTGAATTTCTGTCACTCAGAGAATCCGCTTCCAAAATATTTGGAAAGGCACATTTAGAGACACAGAAGCAGTGAGTTTCACCAGGAGAGAGACAACCTGTGGCCAGGTAAGAGTGTAAAAGTAGATTGTGGGGAGTGGAAGGTGCGAGGAAACAATGTCTAATTTGGACGACTTTAGATGTAAAGATAGCTCAGAAACGTATGCAGCTGATTAAGATTCAGCAAAAACTCAGAGTTTTGAAACACTTCCGTTAATATTCCACATGAAGCATTATAAATGGAACTGAGCAGATTTTGTATATTGTAAAGGAAAGATATTCCATAATGAATAGGGAGTGATCCGTCTCTTGGAGATCGATTTCCTGCTTTAATCCCATGACTTAAAGATGGGAGAAAAATCGCCATGATGTTGGGTTCATTTGATACCACGAAAATCTGCCAAAGTAACTGAGCATCAAAACTGGCATCTTGTTTTGTAGTTTAACCTTCTGTTTTTCTCACCAATATTTTATTTAAGCTGAAATAAATTCGGAGCAAAATGGAATACAATATTAAAAGTCCCAATGTTATAAATCCATTTCACTTCCGATCATTGCAATGAACAGAGTGAGGTTGCAGCAAAATTAATAAAATGAAATAAACAAAAAGCATTTCCGGGAATTTTACCCAGTTCAGGTTCAGCCATATGAGAAAGCCCATCGAGCTAAAACATCACCTTCACTTCTCTCTCCATATATACTTCTTCATGTGAGAGAGAAACTATCTGAAGAAATTATGCATCAAGACTAAATGTGCGTGTGAATGTGACAGGAATTTCATGTTTGCTGGTTCATTCTGAGACAGTTCCGACGCGGAATGAATCAAGGACAGGTATTCCTTCCAAGGACGAGGTCAATTCCTTGGATTTTGCTGGTATTATTATTCCGTTGAAAGCAGAAACGTAATGGTGTGCATTCGATTCATCTCAGGGAATTTCTTATCCCCTCGGTGCACCATATGTAATCCTGATGTGATCAAATGTGAGCCCCTTTGCAATGGGCTGAAGTGACCCAGAGGCTAAGCCGACGGGTTGGTCTTACATTGTGCATGTATGGATGTGAATCCTACTCTGGCTGTTACTTCTATCAAACGAAGCTGTGGATTTCCTTTGTGCCTCGTATCTTTAGTATACATTGGATGGGGAATCTTGCTCTTGCCCTTCATTGCACCGGAGATTTGTGATAAATCGAAACCTCAACCAGGTCGAAATGAAGCAATTTTATTCTGTTGTAAGTTAAATTGGGATAATGAAAAGGAGTGCAACATTTCTTTCCTCCTTTCATTCCCTCTCGACTTTCTCTAAATTTACTTCGCCTGACAGAGAAACAAATAAGGAGAGATCGAGAGCAATAGATTATCCAATGGGATTGTAAATGAGTATTTTGGTGTAACACTCCACACAAAGGTCTGAGCAATATTTCAAATAATCAATTGTAATTGGAGCAACAGAATACTTCTCCAATGAAACAAACCTTTCATTCTTTCACAAACTGTTGCTGTGTGAATCACACTGCGATCCATTATCTAGCATGATCACCAAGTTGCCAACAGTATTAGATCCACCAATTTTCTTTAGCAATCACAGCTTCTGCACCTACCCATCTGTGGTGTACTCAGTGTCATTTGTTGTCTACAGGCCATGGCATATTTCTTGTTCACAAGCTTATGAGCCGAGTTCCTGACCCATCTGATCAGTTTGAGAAAACTTTTCTATCACTTCATCCCATCACCTCAGAATTCTAAACTTATCAATAAAATAATACGTTCGACAAAATTATGTAGGATTGGAAGTCTGCTGAAAATGTGTTGTTGGTTAAAGCACAGCAGGTTAGGCAGCATCTCAGGAATAGGAAATTCCGGCTTATGCTCGAAACGTCGAATTTCCTATTCCTGAGATGCTGCCTAACCTGCTGTGCTTTAACCAGCAACACATTTTCAGCTGTGATCTCCAGCATCTGCAGACCTCATTTTTTACTCGAGGATTGGAAGTCGACCATTCAGTCCATCGATTCTGCTTCACCATTCAACGAACTCATGGCTGATCTGATAATCCTCTACTCCATTTTCCTGCATTACCTCGACAAAGCTTCATCATCTTTCTGATTAAATATCTGTCTGGCACAGTTTGAAAATACACAACAACTCAGCCTCAACAGCAGTTTCGATAAGGAGTTCCATCAATTCACTGGCCCCTGAGCACAGAAATTACTCCTAATTTCTGAATTAAATTGGCAATAACTAATTCTGAGTTCATGTCCTATGGTGCTCCTCATACCAGAGGGTAAACCACCTGCCCATATCTACCCTGTCCAGATCCCATGAATATTGGACGTTTATAAATGTTAATATGTGATTATAGAGCTCCCCTCCGCCTCCTCTGTTTCAAGGAGAATAATCCCAGCCTAACCAATCATTCCACGAACCTCCATATTCTCCAGTGTTGACAACATGTTTGTAAATCCCTGCTGTCCCCTGCAGCGTCCTTGCATATTATTAAGGCAGCTGGAGAAATTTCTGTGAGGCAACGGTTGAAATTTCAAGCACAGAAGGGCAGTGGAACTTGAAATCAGACAGCGACTGGAATCAGATTGGTCCACACAAGGACGAAATGCAGTAACGATAAATTTGACAAATGAGAATCTGATCATACCGTATTGATATTCAATAGCTTTAATGTCACCCATTTCCCCTGTGTAATCGTCCACGGAGCAAGTATGTAAAACGGATTGAGACTGGTTATATAAATATTTTGAGAGCAAACACATGTCCGTTAGTAGACAGTTTTTGATTATAAACTCAACTCATTGCGCCGTGAATCCTACACCGTTTGCAAGGCACAAATGGGATGTGGTACAGAACTCTGTCCATTTGTCTTGATGGGTGTAACTTCAATAATACTTAAGGGACTGGACACCATCCACGACACTGCAGTCACTTGATTGTACCCTATTTATTACCTGAATATTTATTCACTTCACCGCTGAGGCACAATTGCAGCAGAGTGCACCAAATACACGATGCACTGGAGTAAGTCATTCGGGCATTTTTGACAGAACCTTCCACGCTCAACAGCTATACTGACTATAAGGACAAGGTTGGAAGATGCAATGAAACACCACCATTTGCAAGTTCCCCTCCAAGGCCCATAGCACCCTGACTTGGAAATGAATCAGTGATAAACTCATTGAGTGGTGAAGCAGTCTTGTTGGGCAAAGTTTCATACTTCAGCCCCCCATCTTTTATCTTAAATTTAGTAAATGTTGATTTATGCGGTGACCAGACTTGGGCTCAGTCCTTCAGCTGCGCCCTAAACTGGTGATTGCTAAAGTTCTACTGTCAGTCACAGCCTCTGGTCAGCAATAGATAATATCCAAAAATCCTCTCAATAAACTGATACCCCTCAAGTTGAAAGTGATGCTGGGGAAGCACAGCAGGTCCGTCATCAGCTGAGGAAAAATCAATGTTTCAGACAAAAGTCCTTCACCAGGAATGAGACTGGGAGCACATGGGATAGAGAGATAAATGGGAGGGGGTTGGATCTTGGGAGAAGGTAGCTGAGGGTGCAGTAGGTGGATGGAGGAGGGTGCGAAGGGGATATATCAGAGCGGAGGATGGAGCGGATAGGTGGGAATGAAGATACACAGGTGGGACAGTTCAGGAGGACGGTGCTGAGCTGGAAGGTTAGAACTGGAGTAAGATGAGGGAGTGGGCTTGACGAAACTGAGGAAGTCCACATTGATGCCATGGGGTTGAAGGGTCCCGAGGAAGAAGATGTGGTGTTCTTCCCCCAGGCGTTGGGTGGTAAGGGATTGATGACGGAGATAGGCCAGGACCTGCCTGTCCTCGGGAGAGTGAGAGGGGGAGTTGAAATCTTTGACCATGGGACAGTGGAGTTGATTCTTGCAGTAGTCTTGGATATCTTCTCTGAAGTGCTCTGTCAGAAGACATCCGGTCTCCCCAATTTAGCAGAGACCACATCTCCTCTATAGATTCATAGCAGATACAACAAATGACATGTGTGGAACTGCAGGACAACCTTTGATGGATGTGGAAGGCTCCAATTGAGCCTTAGACAGAGGTGAGGGGGTAATGTGGGCGCAGATTTTGCATTTCCTGCGGTGGCAGAGGAAGGTGCCATGAGGGAATTGACGCCCATTGGAGGTTGTGGACTTGATTAGGGAGTCACGGAGGGAAAGGTCTTTGATGAAAGCGGATAGGTTTGGGGAGGGAAATATATCCCTGGTGGTGTGGTCAATTTAGAGGTGGCAAAAATGTCGGCGGATGATGTGATTTATGCAGTGGTGGGTGGAATGGAAGATGAGGACCTTCCTCTCTCCATTTTCTGCCGTTGTTGTGTTTGGAGGTGTGGGGTTAATGGATAGGGGTGCGGGACATGAATGAGATGCGTTAGAGGGTAATTGAATCCCTTGCTGCACTCACCCCATGGCCCTGACTTCTTGGCGCTGCGGGTATCCTTGTGTCGATTAAGTTTGACAATCAGTTGAATTCCAGTCCACACGCACTATTCCCATTTTCCCCGTTGTTCAACTATTTTGATTCTTCCTTATTCTCCCATGGAATGTTGTCATCATTGGTCTGAAGAGCATTTGTTGTTCATTCTAAATTCACCTTGAACTGAGTCAGAGGGCATTCATGGGTGAATCACGTTGTTGTGGGTCTGGAGTCACATATTGACAGGACACGTTATGGTTCGAAGGGACATGAAAGAATGAGTGTTCAGTAAACTAAAGTTATTGTCTCTGTTCCTGAGATTGGGTTTATTTTTCAGATTTTATTCATCGAATTTAAATAACAGCAGCTGCCACGTTCCAGTCACCAAAGATTACAAGCCCAATATATCGCCGCTGCACTGACAACTCCCTGATATATTTCTCCATTCAAAGAATGACATTGTCAATTCAGATTATCCCAGAGAGAATACGACGCATTTCTGTGTTGGAATGCAAGCAATGTACGCTGTATTAGGGTGTTTACTGAAGCAAGAGACTGATGTGAAGACGATGTGAGCAAAAGCAGTTCTTACTGTCAAAGTAACAAAATACCACTGTGTTAAGGAAAATCTCTGAGAATGCTTTCGATTCACCAGCCTCTCACTGAAGGCTCCAGAAGTCTCCCTCTGAGCCAGTCCTCAGTGGAGGTTAATGGAGGATCTGGGAAAATTTCACGAAGCATGGTCAGTCGGAGCAAAAATAAGGAAGACGTTCGTTTCAGCAGTGTTTAACAATACTACCTTTCCCGTGTGCAGTCGAACAGACTAAATGATTGTGCTACAGACTGCGACAGCAAGTTCCGCTGAAAAGTAATCCTTAAAAACCGGTGTAAGCAACACAACGTTATTGGGGTACACCGCGTGGAAACAGATACTTCGGTGTATCTCATCCATGCTCACCACATCACCAAAATTAAAGAAGTCCCATCCCCCAGCATTTGGCCTCAATCCCTCTAAACCCATCCTATCCAGAAACTCATCCGATTACCATTGCAATTTTCTGAGTGCAATAGCCTCCTGCACTTCCTCTGGTAGCTCATTCCTTACACGCACACTCTTGTGTGTGGGAAATGTGCCTCAGGTCCTTTGTCAATTTCAGACCACTCACCCTAAACCTATGCTCGAGTTTCCAAATCACCCCGTGTGACTTTGCACCTTTTGTTATGCAGGAGACATTTGCTGACGCCGGAAAAGTGTGATCGAGCCGTCTATCGCGATACGTCCAGGTTCCCATTTCGACAGTGACGTTGTTTCGTGTACAGCTGCTGCCGTTTCTGCTGGTCACCTCCAACAGCTTGTTGAAATGCTGGTTTCGTGCCCGCCTTGTTGATATTCAATGCAAACTGAAAATGTGTTTGGTTCCCGGGGAATTAACTGTGGTGTGGGAAAGTGCCGAGCTTCTCAAAATGTCTGTGCTGGTGCTCTAAGGCTGCAGCATGTTTGAAAGAGTAGGTTGGAATTACCCTGCTATTAGTTATGAGATTACTTTATAACTCATGCCCTTGGACTGTCTCACGTTTAGCATCGAGAACACAGAGCACTCAGATACAGTTAGCACCTCTTTGACGTCTTCTGGGTTGTGGGGTGGCGTAATCACCTTTTGACATCTGTTAATATACTCTGAAACTGCCTTTTAGATTGACGTGAACAGAAACTGCATCTCTAATGAAGACGAGAGAATTTCATAAACTTTCTGAGTCGCTTCCCATCGATTCCCACACTGGTGTCCACCTCAGCTGCCCGCCGTGTGGCTCATGCACAGGTGTAGACATCTCTGCAGCAAGCCGCATGGTTCATGTCAAAGACAAGGAAAACGCCAACTCGTACTGGCCCCGAGGTGTGTGCTTCCTCACAATGTGATCTGTCCTTCTCGGATAGTAATACTACCTTCACTTTTCAGCTCGAGAACATTCTTTGGGATGTTTAATCTTCAAAACAGACTTCGATCCCGTAAGTCTGCTGCACGATCTGTTCGGCTTTGTGCATTTTCCCTGTAGTCCGGTGTGTTTCATGTTCCGTGTAAACGTGAAAGTTGCCCTGTTTTGAGCAACGGGTGCAATCATTTCCCAAGGCAAGAATCGAAATCCCAGTCATGTCACACAGCTCTTGGTTTCTTTGTTGAATCAGATTCGAATTTCCATTCTCTCACACAGACCTTAGATTTGTGGCTCAAACGAGTCTCTGAAGGCAGATCAGCTTCCCATGGTTTTTGTGTGGCTTGATGGGTTATCATTATTTGCTGCAAAATTGATATTGTAGCTGGGCAGATCCCAGCAGCAGCGCGAACAGGGCAGGGATCTGGAACTCTTTCCCCGGGACTGTGATTCTGTTGTTTTGCAGGCGCACCATTGAAAGTGTACGAAAATGTCCGATTGTGGGTGGCTTGTCTTGTGGCCGATTGGTCGGAGGTGCTGTGTTGAGTTTATATTTCTAATGAGGATTGTGTTCGAATCTCACCATTTGTGTGCTTTACTGGTTTTACTGCAGCGTGTTAATGTTCAGTATTAAAATTCCAACACGATAGCTTACTTTGCTTATTGGAAATGTATCTCCGATTTGAGAGAATGCACCCTCTCCAATGTGCCAGTGTCCATGCCGTAGTGATCGCATTCGCCTCCCACAGGAAAAGCCCGGACCTCAAGCAGATCCACTGCTGCATCATGTTCCGGCCAAGTTGTGTTGTTCACTATTCCACTGAAATCGAACGGATATTGGGATTTCATCACTGGTGTGAAACAAAATCCTGCAGTGACTTTAGTTATCATTATTTGGTGTTCTAGTGCATGGAAAAATAATTCCAGTTAATTGCAATGTCATATGGTCTTAAATTTCTCTAATTTCCTTCACTTGTGTCCTGGAGATGTGAGCTGCAAGCAATGCTGCATTGTTGATCGGATGAGCAAACTAATGTAATCGAGACTGTCTTTGGGAATCTTCACTTTTCATGGCTCGTTCATGTTCGGTTCTTTGTTTTCCCTCATTTCAAAGTTTTTCGGGAGGTGGCGGTGCACTAAGTTTCCAATATATGTTGGGAGCGCAGTTTGGAATTGTTCTGAAGGATCTGGGAACCGTTTATGGCTTATTGCCCTCGGACTGACCCCAGAACAGCATTTATGCTTCGAAATCTCTGGAAATGCATTTTAAACAAACTCCCATTTCCCAGCATCTGGCCCCTATCCCACTAAACCCTTCCCATCCAGAAACTCATCCGGTTGCCTTTGAAATCTTCTGAGTGTACGAGCCTCCTCCACTTCCTCTGGTCGCTGATTCCATCCCGCACAACCTTCTGTGTGGGAAAGGTGCCTCAATCCCTTTTATATTTTACCGTCTCACCTTACACCTATGCTCTCCAGTTTTCAACTCACCCCACATTGCCGAAGACAAAAACTGAAGTATTCAGTTTACAAACCTTCCTTAATGTCATGCCCACATTCAGACTTGCCCAAACTGTGCATCCCTGACAACATCCTTATCTATATTTTGTGAGCAATTTCACATGATTTTCTTAATTTTTCAATGATGGTAATTACGCTGGAGAGCATCCAGCTCCTGGAAACGGAAAGGTGAAGCGTTGAACTGTAAATTTTAGTGCTGGCCGACTCTGAACACCAGCTGTTGACGGAGATGCTTCCTGTATTGTAGTGTGGATTGGAGTCACCTTATACACGAAAACTCCCCGCTTCAAAATCCCCGCTTCAAAATCCGACAATAACAGCCCTTATTCCCGATGGCAGCCTTTCAGACTGTGGTGAGCAGAGCTTTCTAACTTGCTGTTCACGTCAGCAAACCTGGCTTTGAATTTGCTCGCTCATACATGCTCGTGTGGTGAAAAGGAATACAATCCCATTTCATTACTGTGTGAAACATTGTTACAGTTTTCTCCAATCTGGTTCTGAATAAGCACAGATGTGTACAGCACTGATGGTCATTCTGTTTCAGAGTGGGGTCACCGTGGTCTGATCCTTCCACTAAAAGAAATACCGCATTTGTTTTTCTTGAGCAGGCGGCCCGGTTCAAAGTCAAGGAGCAAAGGTTCCCAGCAACAATCCTCAACTGAGAACCTGGGCATTTTTCATGGGGAATCGTCAGTGGGAGTAACGTTGTGGAAGCACCCGGTTCTGCAGTGTTTCTAAACACTAAATCGAAGCGCGATTGGATTTTAGTATTCAGAGGCACAATTTAAATTGATTGGTAAAACTGGAATTGTTTCTTAATTAGCAAACAAAACTGACTTGTTTCACAACCAACCGTTGCATTTTTCCAATTTTTCAGTAAACGCTGAGACTGCGAGCTTGTCATCACAGGTATTTGTCAGCTCTCAGTTCCGAACAGCATTCACTCTCATTTAAAGTTGGAGTGCACGCCTTCAACATCTTAACGCTGTTCTCATCACAAAATCCTGCAACTTCTAATCTCGGGGACAGGGGTTGGATTGCAGCCGTTACCATGTGAATGTAAAGATTTTCACACGAGAAGCACCATTCATGAGGAGAGAGTTTCTGTAAGCTGTGTCCCAGGGCTGTGCAGAGAGCTGCAGTGGCCACTTTCTGTTGACAGCAGGTGTATGGAGAGAACAATGTTTGTCCCTGTCTTACTCCGTGTGGGGTCAGGGAACACAGAACCATCAATGGTTTGGGCTGCAATTCAACCTTGCCATGGATTTTCCGGTTTAAATGGAGCTAGGGTGGTATTCCCATTGTCTGATCTAGAACAACCAAGGTCTCAAACTACCAACCATTATCTTGCAGCCTCCTGCTGCCAATTTGAGCCTCACAGCCTGTCATCAACCAGGCGTGCCGATTTCCCTAAAGCAGGAAGGTTAGCGGGAATCTGAAGGGCGGTGGAACAGCTGGAGCTCTCACTGTTTTCAGAGTCTGTCACCAATTTTCCTGCTTTCATGACCAAGAGTGTCAGAGAGCTTGAGGGGTCTGCAAACACCCAGAGGGAAAGGAACCATCACAAACTGGAAGATATCCAGACTCTTCATTGTGACTTCCTGAGCTACATCACTATGACTCTGGTACTGGGATAATTCAAGCGCACGGCTTGACAGAATCTGGAAATTAAATACAGAACTACAGGCTGTTCAGTCCAAATGCAGTCCATTAAGATACAGTGGATAGTGAATCTATTCCAAATAACCACTTCATCAAATCCTCCCTGTCAATCTATCCACAAACTTTTTTTTGTATTTCTTCATCCATTTACCCCAACTAATGTGAACATCTTGTTTTCATCTTCCTTATCTATACCAGTTATTAGCCAATAAGCTCTGTCGCATCTCGCTTCAACTCCAGTTGCTCCATCGCATCATAAATCACTCCTGAAACTTTCTGGTAAATGAATGAGTCTATCCCCTCTCTGGACCCTCCCATCCTTCACAATATATGATGATCTCTGTTGTGAGTATACTGATCACACCTGGAGGAGGGATATTGTGAGTTTCTGAAATTATAGAGAGGGTGCAGGAGGAACCCAATAAGACTGGCACGTTTTGGGAGAGAGAAATAATGTTCATGTTTAGAGACAATTTCTTACTTTATTTTGATTATTCTTTTCTCTCTGCCCTAATAGTGATGGATCTCGGAAGCTTCTTTCTCTGAGGATTTCAAGGAAAGTATCAAACAAAGGGAATTATTTGTCTCTCTGATTTCTCACCTGGACTGACACTGCCTTTATTAAACCTCTTTGAATATTTGAAGAAGATTCACAGACAGGAAACACCAAAGAAACATTTAATCAAAATCTGACATGAGATCAATCGATTCATCAGAAACTGGAAATAATTGGCGTTTGAGTGTTGCATCCTCAGTCATTACCAATCACTGCATATAATTTCTCCATCATATCCTCCCTGACGGATCTGTACCAAAGTCTTAGGTGATAGTTGATGTATCCCATACCTGAGGGAGGTAGAGGAGGTTGGGAGCTGACAGGATGAACTAGGTTGGGGAGTAGATGGTGTTTGTGTGACAGACGCTGGGAGTATTTGATCCTCGCTCAGTCAGCCATTACCCTCACGCCATGCGGGCTGACCGGGGGAGTATTGACCTGTTACTGTCTCTGTCTGTCTGTGACAGAGTGTGGGCTGGGGGTCACTTGTTCCCTTTTTGCCTTTTCTATCTCTCTCACTCTCATTCTCTCTTTCTCTTCTCTCTCCTCTCTCGTTTTCTCTCTCACACTCTCATTCTTCTGCTCTGTCTTCTCCACCTCTTCTTCACTTCTCTTCTCCTCCTCTTCTCTTCTCCCTCTTTCTCCTCCTCTCTCTCTTCTCTCTTCTCTCTCCCATCTCTCTACTCTCTCCCATCTCTCTTCCCTCACACTTCTCTCCCACTCTCTCTCCCCCGACTCTCTCTTCATTTCTCTCTCTCTTGTTAGGGTCGTACGGTGGCTCAGTGTTGACCACTGCTGTCTCACAGTGCCAGAGACCCTGTCCAAATTGTGCCCAAGGTGACCGTCTGTGTGGAGTCAGCACATTCTCCCCAGTGTCTGCGTGGGTTTCCTCACCCGGCCCAATGGTGTGCAGTTCAGGGTGGACTGGTCATGGGGGAGTTGCCCAAAGGGTTAGGTGAACTGTTCAGACAGAGAAAGGTCTGGATGGGTTACTCTCCTACCCATCTTCCCACCCTTCTCTTTCCCCCAATCTCCTACACCCCTCTTCTCTGCCACCCTGCCCTCACCCGTCTTCACGATTCTCTCCTCTCTTTCCTCCCCCACTTTCACCGTCCTACCCATCTGCACTTCTGTCTTTCACCCAATCTCCTCCTCCCCACCTCCCACCGCTCTGTCCTCCTGAACTCTCCTCGCCACCTCCTTCTGCTCCCACGCCTCCTGCTGCCTATTCCCTCTCTCCACGCCACCACCTCCTCCCCCTCACCTCTTCTCTCCCCGCTAACATCCCCCCGCTCTCCTCCTCCTCGCCCCGACACCTCACCCACTCTCCCCCTCCCCCTCTCAGAAACCCTCCTTTGCCCCTGCTGCTCTCTGCTTCATTCTCCCTGCCCCTCTCTCCTCCACTTCTCTCTCCTCTCCCTCTCTCTCTTTCACCCCTCTTTTCTGCGCCCTCTCTCCTCTCCTCTCCTCCCCCTCCATCCTCCCAAACTCCTCCCCTCTCTCTCCTCCCCCTCTCTGTCCTACCCCTCTCTCCTCCCACTCCATCCCCTCCCCTCCCTGTCGTCCCCCTCTCTCCTCCCCTCTCTCTCCTCGCCCCTCATTCTCCTACCCCCCTCTCCTCCCCCTCTTCGTCCTCCCCCTAACTTCCACTCTCTCTCTCTCCTTCCCCTCTCCATCCTCCCCCTCTCCACCCACTCTCTCTCCCCTTTCCTTTCTCTCCTCCCCCTCTCTCCTCTCTCTCCTCCCACTCTCTCCTCCCCATGCTCCCCCTCCCATCTCTCCTCCCACCTCTCTCTTCCCACCCTCCCCTCTCTCTTATCCCCCTCCCCTCTCTCCTCATCCCCACCCCCTCCTCCTCCTTCTCTCTTCTCTCCTCTCCCCTCCCCTCTTCCCTCTCTCCTCTCCTCTCTCCCCTCTCCTCTCACTCCTCACTACTCTCTCCTCCTTCTCTCCTCACCACTGTCTCCTCTCCCCCTTCCCTCTCTCCTCTCTCCTGTCCCCTCTCTCCTCCCCCTCACCTCTCCCTTCTACTCTTTCTCCCCTCTCCTGCTCACCACTCCACTCTCCCTTCTCTCATCTCTCCTCATCCCCTCTCCTCACCCCTTCTGTTCTTCCACCCTCTCCTTTCTTCACCTCCACTCCTCTCCTCTCCCAGTTCCCCACCGTCTCATCCCCCTCTTCTCCACACTCACTTCTTCCCCTGTCCCGTCCCACTCTTCTTCACCCCCTCTCCAAAAATCCTTCCCTACTGCCTCGTATACTCTCCTCCAACCTCTACTCTCCCATCTCTCCTGCCCCCTCCTCCCTGGCTCTCCTCCCTGTCTATGCTGCATTTCCCTGCTCACCTTCCCCCTCCTTCCCCGACTTCTGCCTCTCCTCCTCACTCTCTCCTCCCCTTCATCTCCCACCGTGCTCCCCTCCTGCTCATCTTCACCTCTTTCCTTCCCAATCCTCCACACATCCTCTACCCCTCATGTCCCTCTCTCCTCCACCTCCCACCCCCTTCTCCACCCTGTCTATCCTACTCCACCCCAGACTCCCCCTCACCTCACACCCCAAACTCCCCCTACGTCCTCGCTTCCTCCTCTGTCTCCTTCCCTCGCTCCTAACCACTCTCCCTCTTCCCCATCACTCGTCCCCCCCACTTCATTCGCTGTCTCCTCCCAGTTCTCCACCTTCCACTTCCTCCCACGTCTACTCCTCTCCTTCATTCCTCCCCTTCTCTCCTACAACCGCCTTCCCATACACCCTCCACCCCTCTACTCCCCCTCACGCCATCCACCCCCCTCACCCTCTGTCCTCCTGTTCCCTCTCCTATCCAACTCTTCCCACCCTCTCCTCCCATCTCTACTCCTACTCTCGACAACCGTTCCCAGCTCTCTCCTACCGCCCTCTCTCCACCCCTTCTTTCCTCTGCTCTGCCTCTTTCCCCAATCCACTTATCCCCGCACCTCCCCCTCCTCCATACTCTCTTCTTCCCTTCCCTCCTCGCCTCTCCCTCCCGTCCCCACCCCACTCTCCCTCCCCATCTCTCACATTGAAAGGTGAGGCATACAAAGTGGTCAAAAGCAGCAGGAAATCGGAAGGTTGGGAAAGCGTTAAAGATCAAAAGAAAGTCACAAAAAGAGTGAGAAAGAACCGTAGGAAAGAACAGGAGAGAAAATATGTACCACAGAATTTAAAAACAGATAGCAGAATTTTCTATGAAAACTTTAAATGAAAATGAGTGGCTAAGGTAAATGTTGGTCCTTCAGGGGACGAGGAGGGGCATTTAGTTATGGGATGTGATGAAATGGCTGAGGCACTGAACAGGTATTTTGCATCGGCCTTCTCTGTGGAGGGCACTAATACCATGCCAGAGATTGACAAAGTGGTGGAGTCAGTGAGGATCTGGAAACAAACGTTATTACGGAACGCGAGTGTTGGGCCAGCTTATGGAGCTAAGTACAGACAAGTCTCCTGTCCTGGTGTAATGCATCCCAGCGTGCTAAAAGAGCCAGCGGGGGATAGAACAGGTGCACTGTCAGTAATTTTCCTAGTTTGCTGGACTCTGAGGCAGTTCCAGCAGATTGGAATACAATGGCGCCGCTGTTTAAAAAGGATGGTAGACAAAAGATGGGGAAGTATAGATCAGTTAGCGCAACATCTGTAGTTGGGAAAATGCTTGCGTCTCTTATCAAGGAAGAAAGAGCAAGGCATTGCTGGATTCCCCGGGTGAATTCCTTCCCACACATAGAACAGCTGAACGACTTCTACCCCATGTGAATAGGATGATGTTAAATAAAGACCATTGAATTTAAGAACTTTACAGATCTTAACTTTTTTTTCCCCACAGTCAGGGAAAAGCCCTCTTGTCAGTGTAAAGCCACTGGTGTGACATGAAGCTGGATGACAAAATAAATCTGTTCACACAGAATGTCTGTGTCAATGAGTCTCCAGTTGGTCTGGGAATTTGCAATTCTTCTCAGAGTCCAAATATTTCCATGGTGCTGATCTCTTCACATATCGCCAAGTTGGATGATCTGGTGAACCCTTTCCCAGAAACACAACATATTTATGGCTTCTCTGTCTGTGAATGTTTTTATATTGTTAACTGGATAATGTTAAATAATTTCTGCAGTCAGTTCACTGGAACACTCACGTTCTTAGATGTGTGTGTGTGTGTGTGTGTGTGTGTCTGTCTGTGTTGGGGCTTGACCACACACAATGTTGTTTGAAACCTTTGCTCACTGACATACAAGATAATCATGTTCCCTTTATGGCCAAATGCATATCGTGACTCTGTTGGATCTTTACATCATGTTTGATTTCTCTCACTTCTTGCGAGAGGTGCAAGTGGAGTTCAATGCAGCTAAATGTGAGATGAGGCACTTTGGGAACAATAACAGGAAGGCGGAATGTTGGGTTCTTGGTGGTCATGTGGATGTGCAGAGGGATCTTGGAGTCCATGTACATAATCCCTGAAAGTTGCCACCAGATGGATAGCCCTGTTAAGGCGGCATCCGGTGTGATGGTTTCATTGATAGGGGGATTGAGTTCTGGAACCGCAATATCATGCTACAACTATGCAAAATGCTGGTGTTGTCACAGTTGGAATATTGTGTACAGTTCTCGTTGCCCCATTACAGAAAGAATGTGGAAGCATTGGAAAAGGTGCAGAGGAGATTTATCAGGATGGTGCCTGGTCTGGAGGGAAGGTCGTATGAGGAAAGGCTGAGAGACTTGGATCTGTTCTCATTGGAAAGAAGGCGGCTAAGGGGGATTTGATAGAGACGTATAAGATAAGCAGAGGATTAGACAGGGTCGACAGTGAAAGTGTTTTTCCTAGGGTGATGACGTCAGCATGTACGAGAGGGCTCAACTACAAATTGAGGGGTGATAGATTTAAGACAGATGTCAGAGGCAATTCTTTACATACAGAGAGAGTGGTAAGTGTGTGGAATGCCCTACCTACTAAGGTAGTCAACTCAGCCACATTAGGGAGATTTAAATAATCCTTAGATAAGCTCATGGATGATTTTGGGATAGCGTAGGGGGACGAGTTGAGAAAATTCCGCAGGTCGGTGCAACATTGAGGGCTGAACGGCCTGTTCTGTGCTTTATTGTTCTATGTTCTATAATCTGAATCTTGTTCCAAGGTAGAAATGACAAATTCTAGAGGCCACAGATTTCAGGGGATAGGGGGAAATTTAATGAAAATAAAAACTGAAAGAACAGAAGATGCGGTAAGTCAGAAACAAAAACAGGAGTTTCTGGAAATACACAACAAGTCTGGAAGCATTTGTGAAGAGAAATTAGAGTTCACGTTTCTGATGAAGGACCCGAAACATAAAGGGATTTTTTTTTTCTGACACTGCAAGACCTGCTGAGCATTTCCAACAACACGTGAAAGTTTAAAGGTAATTATGTCAGGCAATTTTCTAATGCAAAAGGTGGTAGATGACTAGAATGTACTCTCTTGGGAGGTGGTAAAAGCAGAAACAATCACGATGCTTAAGACGCATTTGAGCACACTCATAAGTCGACAGGGGTTGGCAGGGATATGGATCATGTCCAGGCAGATGGAATTAGTTTGGAATGGCATCATGGTCTGCACAGACATGATGGGCCAATTATTCCAGTGCTGTACTGTTCTGTTTTCCAGGGGGTACAATGTGTGGAGCGAGAGTTACTACTTTTTGGACCACACAGTAGTTGATACATTTTGAGACAGGAAATATATATTTGGATGGCACAGACACAAAGAGTAGAGACTGAAGGAAGGGGGGGGGGAGGGGGGTGGGACAATGTGTACAATTCTTTAAAGGAGATAGGACATAATCAAAGTGTTGTGATCAAAAGATATGGGACCCTGGGTTTCATTAAACAATTTCATTGATGGGTTCGGTCACAGTCAATCATTGTATCCAATTCAGGTCAACAGATTCCTGCTCAGGAAGGATCTAAGTGATTGTCAGGGTGTGGAGTGCAGACTTACTGGTGTGGTGCACTGATCAAGAAAGTGCAGTCACTAGATTCATTTGGAAAAAAAATGCTATTTTCTTTGAAGAAATCAAGTTGAATATATCTTGATAGAATAAAATGGATAAGCATTCCTGATGAAGGGCTTATGCTCGAAACGTCGAATTCTCTATTCCTGAGATGCTGCCTGGCCTGCTGTGCTTTGACCAGCAACACATTTTCAGCTGTGATCTCCAGCATCTGCAGACCTCATTTTTTACTCGAAGATTATAACACATCCAGATACAGCAGACAATAAAATAAATCGCACTTGATAGGTGATGGCTCAAAATTTAAGATTAGATATAACGTTTTCAGAAAGTGGGAGATGAGCAAGTGTTCCCATTGACTGTATTGGCTGGAAATATGCAGAACATGCTGCCTATTATGGTGGTGCAAGTAGAGATGGTCAATGATTAACAAATACGATTATATCAGATCTGAGAGAAATAAACTTTCTGGATTTTGGGGCCAGTTGGAGAATGAGAATAAGGGATTCTGCTACAGAGAGCCAGCTTGGCTTTGATGAGCCCCTTTCTATGCCATAACACATTTCTTTTGTACTTGCTTAACTTGTTCTGGTTATTTGTCTTCAGGGGTTAAATTATCGTTAAGGTGAATCTACTCTGTGTTCATGCTCAGACCGACACAGGTTCCACATCAGGAGATAATGTTCATTGCTTTATATATGGTTGTAGGGGAGTCCCCTGGTAGGATACACAGAACTGAAAATCTGCTCTAGGGTGTTTTCACCAGGATTGTGAATACCTTGGAACATCTAGTGCCACACCAATACCTGAAATGCTTTCCGACTGACTGACTAAATGAAAAATGTTCCTTCCACAGCATGATGCTGGCTGGAGTACTGTGGTCAGTGTTGTTTCACAAGGATCCGAAATGCAATATCTATTGTCTGTAACACATATCAATGATTAGCATGGAAATGTAAACGATTTAATTAGCAAGTTTCTAGATAGTACAAAGTGATGAAGTTGTGAATGTTGTCAAAGAATACAGCAAGAATGAGATCAGTTGGAAAACCCATACAAAAATAGATTTTAATCTAGACAAGTGTAAGGTGATGTATTTTGGGAGACTCATTGCAAGAGGAATGTATTCACTAAACCTAAGGGCTCTCAGCAGCATTGATATACAGAGGGATCTTCAGGGGCAAGTTCACAGCTCCCTGAAAGTGGTGAAGGAGGTGGATGGCAGGCTTGCCTTCTTCTGTCGGGGAGTGAATATAAACCTGTCATTAGGACACCTTTGGAGTATTGTGTGCTGTTTTGATCACCACATACAAAGGAGGATGTGCAGGCTTTGGACCGCGTGAGAAAAGGTTTACCAGGATGTTGCCTGGATTGGGAGAGGTTGGAAAGACTTGGATTTTTGTCTTGGGGAAGTCAGTGGCTGCGGGGGATCCGAAAGGCTCAGACAGAGTGAAAAATCTGAATTTTTTTTCCAAGTTGAAATGGCAAATTCTACAGGCCATAGATTTAAGGGGAGTGGGGGCAAGTTTAAAGGAAATGAAAACTGAAACAACTGCAGATGCTGTAAAACAGAAGCAGAAACATTTTCGGGAAATGTTCAGCAGGTCTAGCAGCTTCTATGAAGAAAAATTAAAGTTAAAGTTTCTGAGGAAGGGTGACCAGACCCGAAACATGAACTGATTTTTCTTCACAGATGCTGCATGATCTGCTGAGCATTTCCAACAACATGTGCAAGTTTAAAGGCAGTTGTGTCAGACAAGTTTCTTATGCAGAAGGCGGTAAGTGACAAGAATGTACTTTCCTGAGAGATAGGAAAAGCAGAAAAAAAAATCACAACTTTTAAGAGGCATTTGGGCGGGCACATAATCAGGCATGGGTTGGCAGGGATATGGACCATGTACAGGCAGGTGGAATTAGTTTGGAATGGCATCATGATCCGCACAGACATGTTGGGCCAATTATTCCGGTGCTGCACTGTTCTGTTTTCCAGGAAGTAGAATATGTGGAGCGAGAGATAATATTTTGAGTGAAATATGTCCCTTCTTTAGAACACACAGTAAGTTGATGCATTTTGAGAGAAGCAATGTCAAAACGGAATATATATTTGAATGGCACAGATACAGACAGCAGGACAGCAAATATGGGGGACAATGTGTACCAATCATTAAAGGAGAGAAAACATAAACTGGTTTGAGTAAAACAAATAGATGCTTGGCTTCCTTAGTGGGGGAACGATAATAAACTCACAGAAAAGATGCTGACTCTTGACAAGACTCTAGTTAGGTCGCAGTCAATCATTACATTCAATTCTGGTCAACAGATTCCTGATCAGAATGAGGAAGTTAAACTACCACAGAGGGGCCAGTTCCATACCTTTTGCTTCTCTTTCAGGACACTGTGGGGTCTCAAGGGTTAAACATTCCTTGCCAAAGGCCTTATTTCATCAACTGAAGGCCTGTACTCTTAGAATACAGACAGAACACCACAGAAAGGGGGAGGCTGACTGTATCTCAAAATAGAACCTCTTGCAGCCACACATGTGGATTTCCCCGTAACCCTAGACAGAGGAATTTGCCCTTTCCAGACAAGACTGAGAACCCTGGGCACAACCCTATTAAACTGCCTCCCGCTCCCATTGTGTTACCTCTCCTCCATATTAGCATAGGTAAGTGAATCCCCCGTTTACTGAAGGAAGAACCCTTCTGCCGTAATCTCTTCCCATCAACACATAATCATGAACAATATGATAATCAATTTCTGTAATCCATTCACATGTTATAACAGGACATAGACATTCATCAAGCTTTGCAAATTCATAATTCCCTACTTTAAACTGTGTAATGACATTCGCCCATGTGACTGACATGCCTTTGTCTAATTCCTATTAAATATACTGTCTCTGTGGGTAAGGCAGAGATTCGTGAAGACGAGTTTCTACAAGTAGGCACTCGGCTACTTTAGAGACACTTTGAAACTCTCGCCGGCTGTCCAATAATAAAGCTATTGCTGTTGTGCAGAAAACTTGCATCGTCCGGATTTGTGGAACAATATAGTCATCAACAATGAAGGATATAAGTGATCTTCAGAGTGTGGAGTACAGACTTACTGGAGTGGTTCACTGATGAAAATGGTCAAAGCACAGCAGGCCAGGCAGCATCTCAGGAATAGAGAATTCGACGTTTCGAGCATAAGCCCTTCATCAGGAATAAGAGAGAGAGAGCCAAGCAGGCAAAGATAAATGGTAGGGAGGAGGGACTAGGGGGCGGGGCGATGGAGGTGGGATAGGTGGAAGGAGGTCAAGGTGAGGGTGATAGGCCGGAGTGGGGTGGGGGCGGAGAGGTCAGGAAGAGGATTGCAGGTTAGGAGGGCGGTGCTGAGTTGAGGGAACCGACTGAGACAAGGTGGGGGGAGGGGAAGTGAGGAAACTGGAGAAATCTGAATTCATACCTTGTGGTTGGAGGGTTCCTCCTCCAGTCGTCGTGTAGTTGTGTTCTGCCGGTGGAGGAGTCCAAGGACCTGCATGTCCTCGGTGGAGTGGGAGGGAGAGTTAAAGTGTTGAGCCACGGGGTGATTGGGTTGGTTGGTTCGGGCGGCCCGGAGGTGTTCTCTGAAGCGTTCCGCAAGTAAGCGGTCTGTCTCACCAATATAGAGGAGGCCACATCGGGTGCAGCGGATGCAATAGATGATGTGTGTGGAGGTACAGGTGAACTTGTGGCGAATATGGAAGGATCCCTTGGGGCCTTGGAGGGAAGTGAGTGAGGTCCTTGGACTCCTCCACCGGCAGAACACAACTACATGACGACTGGAGGAGGAGCGCCTCATCTTCCGCCTGGGAACCCTCCAACCACAAGGTATGAATTCAGATTTCTCCAGTTTCCTCACTTCCCCTCCCCCCACTTTGTCTCAGTCGGTTCTCTCAACTCAGCACCGCCCTCCTAACCTGCAATCCTCTTCCTGACCTCTCCGCCCCCACCCCACTCCGGCCTATCACCCTCACCTTGACCTTCTTCCACCTATCCCACCTCCATCGCCCCTCCCCTAGTCCCTCCTCCCTACCATTTATCTTAGCCTGCTTGGCTCTCTCTCTCTTATTCCTGATGAAGGGCTTATGCTCGAAACGTCGAATTCTCTATTCCTGAGATGCTGCCTGGCCTGCTGTGCTTTGACCAGCAACACATTTGCAGCTGTGATCTCCAGCATTTGCAGACCTCATTTTTTACTTGGTTCACTGATGAAGACAATGCAGTCACTGGATTGATTTGAATAAATTGCGATTTTCTTTGAAGTGAAGAAGTTGGATATAGTTTTGATGGAGCTGTATAAGATTATAACAGACCTAGATATAGCAGACAAAAATATCTGTATTCGATAGATGATGGCACAAGAATTAAGGTGAGATGTAAGGTTTTGAGATGGGGGAGATGAGCAAGTGTTTCTACTGACTGTATTGGCTGGAAAAATGCAGAACATGTTGCTTATTATGGTGGTGCAAGTAGAGAAGATCAATGATTAATAAAAACAATTATATCAGATCTGAGGGAAATAAACTTGCAGAGTTTGGGGTACATATGGAGAATGAGAATATTGGATTCTGCTACAGAGAGCCAGCTTGGATTTGTTGGGCCTCTTTCTGTCCTATAATGCATTTTATTTGGACTTGCTTAAATTGCTCTGCTCACCGATAAAGTTGTCATTTAGGGAAATCTACTCAGACCAATGCAGGCTGTCCCTCCACAGCAGGAGATAATGTTTACTGCCTTATACTGGGTCCCTGATGGGTGGGGGGGGGGGGGGGGTGAATGGTGGGGGGGCTAACGGTGCATGTAACAGTCTGTAGCATTTATCTGAAATGGTAGAACACCAGTGCAGCCACACTAGGGACCGACTCTAAAAATGTGGGGAATGCCAGAAGGGAATTCTTTAACTATCCCACCTGGAAACTGGCCAAACCAGTCAGACTGGGGATCTGTTCACCTGCTCTGTGCGTGTGTGGGGGGAAGGGATTCACTCAGGCATCCATCCTGCTGAGACACCAGTCAATTTACTGATAGCCACAGTTGAAGGATATTTTTCCCCTCTTTCTCACGCCAAGTGATGTACAATGGTTTTGGCAGCTCATAAAGTTTTGCACACAGAGAACTTAGGTTTGGAAATGTTTATGACATGTTCGA
The DNA here is from genome assembly GCF_020745735.1 of Hemiscyllium ocellatum. NCBI lineage: Eukaryota > Metazoa > Chordata > Chondrichthyes > Orectolobiformes > Hemiscylliidae > Hemiscyllium > Hemiscyllium ocellatum. The sequence goes on along the minus strand of NW_026869240.1, from coordinate 132,533 downwards.
AGATGTTCAGATTCACACTGGGTAGAGACTTTTATTTTCCTTTATTCATTCACAGGATGAGGGTGTCGCTGGCCCGGCAGCATTTCCTGCCCATCCCTAATTGCCCAGAGGGCAGGGAAGAGGGTCTGAAGTCACAATGTAGGCCAGACCAAGTAAGGATGGCAGCTTCCTTCCTGAAAGGGTAGATGGGTTTTTCTGACAATCTATTAATGGTCATCATTAGACTCTAAATTCACAAGTTATTTTTATTGAATTGAAATTGCCCCATCTGCTGCAGCAGGCTTTGAACCCAGGTCTCCAGAACACTATCTGGGATTTTAGATTAACTGTCTCACGACAATACCACATGGCCAATCCTTCCCCACATCGCTGTCCATCTGCACAGAGTGAACAGTGGTTTTCTGGTTCATCAGAACTGGTTCATCACATGTACGTTTGCTCAATAATTGCAGGAGTTGGATGTTGATTGGCAATTGACATCCATCTCCGAACCATGTATTCTGGGGTTTGTTTCTGGTGATGATTGGAAGCACCATCAGTCTTGTTATCTTTTAGCGATAAAAAGAGTTTCAATTAGCTTTCTGTTAAATGCATGGCAATCAATTCTATTTCACAACGCTCAGGCAGATTAATTTCTTTTGAAGGGCTCTCCATCTCCCCAACCTCGTCCATCCTTACCACCAAGAATGCAATAATCTCATAGAGTCTCTTTATGACAATGAAGGAGACAATCTGATCAGCTGCTTCTTTCCCTACTCCTATGTCGGGTTGGGTCTTAAACTCCCCTTGCCGCAGTTGTGATCCTGCATCATTGTACAGTGTTGCTCATATTTCATGTCTTGGCCTATCAGTGTTCATGATACTGCATGTAGTATGGGACCAACAGTGTAAGAGTTTAGCTCTTTCCTTCCAACAACAGCAGTAGAATTGTACTCCAACAAAACTTACAGAATCATGGCCCAGCATATCCCCCAATTTACCTCTTACCATCGAATCAGAGGATCAATCCTCGTTCAACTGAGAGGATTCAGGAGGGCATGCCAGTAACAGCAGCATGAATACCTAAAAATGAGGTGTTAACCTGATGAGGTTACCAAAGAGGATTACTTGTGTTCCAAACAGCATAAGTGGCAAGTGATAGACAGAGCGAAGCAATCTGGGAAACAACAGATCTAAGATTTGCCGTCCAGCCACATCCTGTTGTGAATGAAATCAGAGCACAGCTGGAGTTCTGAGGACAGTTCTCTTCAAGATATTAACCAACAAGAACATCAGACTGGATTAATTATCATAAAACTCAAGTCCGTTTAATATTCTTATATTTACAATCAATGTTCAATTCACCAATGTAGCTGAAGGTAAAGACAATCTTCAAGTGATTGTAACAGTGGAGACATCTGAATACTTGATCAGCAAATTTAAGCCTGTTGTGTTTAGATAGTAATAATTTTAAAGACATTTTAAAAAAGTAAGGTGACTTGAGTATAATGGAAGTCATTGATTGGTGGGTAGCTGATAATCTTGTCTTAATCTGAAATTAATTTAGGATTATTCAACAAATAAACACTTTGTGGGAACCCCAGTCCCATGGAATGCACATCCAGTTCCATGTGGGAAAACCAGGACACTTCTTGTCTGAGCGACAACCATAAGAACACAGAGGTGACACTGGAAATGTCAGGAACACTCGTTAAAGTACTGCACACACTTCTGATCCCCACATTCCAGGGTTGATGTGATCACACCAGAGAGGGTACAGAGGAGATTGATCAGAATGTTTCTACAATTGGAAAATTTCTGCTCTGAGGAGAAGTTGGATAGGCTGGGGATGATTTCCGAGGAGGATGAGCTGAGATTTAATTGAAGTGATAAAATACTGAGGAATCCAGATCGAGTGGATAGGAAGGAGCTATTCATTAACTGAGAGGTCAGTAACTGGAGGTTTTAGATTGAAACTAATTGTCAGAAAGAAGGGGAGGGGAGAATTCGTTTCACTCGGAGATGGTGGGGAACAGGAACTCACTGATGGGGTGGCAGAGGCAGTAACCAGCATCACATTAGAATAAAAGGACATGGATGTAACTGAGATGCTGGAGCACGCAGGGCTGCGGACTAAAGTTTGCAGAATGGGATCATTGTGATTTATTTAACATTTCTCCAGAATATTAAACTCAAGTCCAATTTGAGAATTTATGAACATCATCTGACCTGAATTCCAAATGTCAGAATAAATTTAGCAGAAAGTTACAGCACAGATTGAGGCCACTTGGCCTATCCTGCATGTCTTGGCTGTAATAGAATGACCCAGGCTTTACAGCGTTCTGTACTCACCAATGAGAGCAACAATTTCAGACTGTGTACTCTGCCCTCTATGTTGTTATAATCTGCTTTTTCAATGTATTTCCTTGACAGCTGCTCACTTTACTTCCTGGTTTCTTTCCCAGCCCTAACTCCATTCCTCATGGCCTTGAGGGACTACCATTTCTGCAATATAATCTCTCCTGCCTGCCCCCGTGAGACACTGTCTTTTTGTCCTTGTCTCACCCCCACCTTGCTCACAACTTGTTAAATTTCTGATGGTTCCCAGACCTCTGTGACTTCACTGCGCCCCCTGGGTCAGTGGCAGGAGTTTTGAATTCTCTTCCTCATGAGATAATCGGAAATCTTTCTGGCTGCAGTTTCCCCCAGATTTCATTTGGAAAACAAAGAGGGTTTGTGTCAGAGTCTGTTATTTGTGAGCCTTCCTCAACAATCCTGAGCACTTAGACATCATCTATGACCCTCCCACAGATGTGCAGGTTTGCTGGATTGGCCGTGCTAACATGGTCTGTAGTGTGTAGGTTAGGTGGGTTGGTTTAGCCATGGTAAATGTGGGGTTATGGAGTTAGGGTGGGACAGCAGGTCATTGCAGATTCAATGGACCGAATAGTCTCTTTGTGCGCCTAAGGGATTCTGTAATTCTAACTATTTGTGATTGTTGTCACATTTTCCTAAGGCCAGGTTCATTCAGCTCAGGTACACATGCTGCCTTGGTGTTTCTGTAGGTGCTCACTCAATCCTTTACTTCTGTTTTACATCAATTTCACACTGTATGTGAGGGTGGGAATGAACGTGTAAGTATAAATACTCCAACCGAAACCCCTCACAAGTTAGGAACTGTTTCTGCTACTAGCATCACTCACAAGGAACAGAAAAATAAACTTTCAGTCACAAATCTGACAGAAACAGAGGTTATAATCTCCAGGAAAGGCTGAACAGCTTAAAACTCTTTTCTTAAGAAAAGAGGCTCAGAGACAACCTGGTACAAGTAGGAAGCGTTTTATCTGTATTTTCAGAGATTTGAGTTTGAAATAATTGGGTTGGAAGCATGCTTCATTGCCCCAGGTCAACAAAGGTGCTATCTCAATGTGCATCTTTCTATCTGCCGATCTGTCTGAGTCAACAATCAGATGGATATGTCATTGTCTGAGTATTTTCCCGAATTCCTGATTGATTCTGCCTCCCCCTACAATCTCAGGTGCCAGTTGCCTCTAGTCCACAAGGACATGTCGAAGAGCATGACAGGAGAATGGATTGAAACCAAGAGTTCAATAGCCAGAATGAAATAGGAAGAAGGAAATAAACGGGATTTTTGGATCCCAGGGGATACAGATTCCAGGATTAATCCTTGTAGGCATTCTCGCAGTTAAATGAAACAGCATTCCATGATGAGAGTTAAATCCGGGTGGCAGTAGAGGGAGCCACAGAACATTAGCAGGTTTAGTTCAAACACAGGAGGTTTGTTCAGTCAGTTAACAGTGTGTTCAACATGGAGGTGAAGTGAGGAGCGAGGGGAAATGTTACCACAAGCTGCAGATGGATAACTTTCATTGGAACAGGAGGAAGCCATTCAGCCCTTCAACCCTGCACTGCCATTCAATAGATCATGGCTGATTTGTGGCCTAAGTTGCAATGTTCAAAACTCTCCAAACTCATCAGTAAACTCCTCTGAAACAGACAAGATTAATATTCAAAAACAAAACATCTGCAAATGCTGGGAAATCAGGAACTAAAACAGAAATTGCTGGAAAAAGTCAACAGATGGGTCAGGTGACCAGCTGCAGCTGACCATTCTGCCTGTTCTGTAACACTCTCTGGAACAGGTTCTGGTGCGGGGGGAATGAGACTGTCAATAATAACTGAGAAAACAGGAGGATGTGCTCAATCAGAATAAAACCCATTTTGGTCTTGCACTTTTAATCAAAGGCAAACATTGTTCATTATCATTTCAGAAATAAGCTGGTAGGCCAGAAATCAACTCTTCATGTCATTGGGCCTGGGAGACTGTGTTAATTCTGACCTGGTTCAGCCGCCATGTGAATCCTGAATAATGGGGTTGACTCTGAACCATCTCCTGGGCAGTCAGAATGGATGACAAATGCTGCTCCAACAAGTGATGCCATGATCTCACGAACAAACGAAACAAATCCGATCACTATGGTTACTTGTGAACATGCCGGTGTTATTGGAAGAGGATGAATGGGAAGTTTTATGGGATAAAGGGAGAAGAACGGCATTCGGTGAGGTGATCCTTTGGAGAGCTGATCAGCCAATCAGTAACAATTCTGGGAATAATTAATTCTGAGCCCTCTAAGGAAATATCAGAGCAGGGTTTGTAAAGAGGTCAGATTGATTGAGCATCTCGGTGAACACAAGTGAGACACAGGTACAGAGAGGTTTTGGGATGGATTAAATTAAATTTTATACATTTGCACAGTCATCAACATTACAGCAGTGAAAAATGGGAGTGATGGAGAGAGTGGAATTAGAGCAGCAAATAAATCTTCAACATTGATGCAGCTAAAGGGGATGCTGGGTAAAGATACCACAGTTAGTGCTTATTTTATTCTAGACACACCAGCCTAGGAGCACATCCTTCCTGAATCTGTCCTATCGAGCTCTTGAAGATTTTTGTTCATTTGAAGGGTTTCATGTTTAGATACTCCAGAGAAGACAGCTTCAAGCTCCTCAATCTCTCCTGCCAGGGCATGCTGCTGTTAGAATTCAATTCACTGGCATGTTACTGGCTGCTTCATGGACTGGAACTGGCAACTGAGACCGAAAGGCTCCTGTATAAAATACCTTCAATGGTATTGCCAGACATGAGTGGTTTTAGGAAAATGACCTTGACTTACGGGCATTGAGTGTCAGAGCACTTCCTGTTGTGTGGCATCCTGTTTAGATACAATCTATTGATAACTATTAGAACTGACTTGCACTGGCTCTGTCAAAGTGGTCAGAGCATTATGGCTGTCATCGAAGCTGGTAACAAACTTCCCATGGGTTAAAAATTGTAAATGACAGAGTAGGTAGAAGTCTGATGACACTGTTGGAGTATTGATGTTGTTGTTAATCACATTAACTCGGCAGGAGTTAGTTGAATTCATATTGTCTCTTTCTGAATCTCAGGATGTCTCTCTGGGCAAGGAGTCTCCACAAACAGCAATGAACAGGGGTCATCTGTTTTGATTTAAAGCACTGCTGCTTCACAGCACTAGGTACAAGGTTGGAATCCAGCCTTGGTCAACGGCCTGTGTGGAGTTTGCACATTCTCCCCAGAATAGTGTGGGTCCACTCCAGGTGCTCTGGTTTCCTCCAAAGATTTGCGGCTTAGGTGGATCAGTCGTGCTAAATTGTCCACAGTGTCCAGGATTGTGCAGACTCGGTGGATCAGCCATGGGAAATGCAGTGTTACAGGGGTGGAGTGCTCCAGATGGGATGCTCTTTGGATAGTTAGTGGGGTTTGATGGGCCTATGCTCGCCTTCCACACTGTCGGGATTCTAGTCTATGATTGACGATAAAGGCTCCAGAGCCGGGTGCCCTTGAAGAAGGAGCATGTAGTGTACATCAATGCTCTCGATGCCTTCAGATAGAGGTGGGCACCGCAGTGGATACAGTGCTTTATCTCCATTGCTCCCTCCTCTCCCCCAAATCTACTCTGATTTGGTCCCTTCCCACTTTGTCATTTGTAATAGTTTGCTTTGCCTGTAAGGAGCATTGTTTATAAATATTCAATTGGTTACACGGGTGGTTTACTGCTGGTGATTAGATGTTAACCAAAACCCAAATAGCTTAATGATGATGTTGATTGTGGGAAGGTTGCTGGGATCACATTTCTGGCTTGGTGAAGTGGAGAAAAAAAGAACGCTTCACTGCTCACAAAATGAGAACTAAACATCAGTTAAATCACAGAAAAGGTTCAGACAGAGAGGGAATATTTCCCTGGAGATTGAGTAACTGGAAAGTGATGATGTCCGGGAGTAGACAGGATTTGTTTTACAGGGCGTTTGAAATTTTTAAAAACTGTTATATTCAGATAGTTTCATTTCATTTCTTTTAGTTTTATTTATTGTGGAATAAACAGATACAACATTTTAACACTAAACTCACAAACCTTGTGTTAAAGATAAATGTTGAATAAAATCCATCATACCATCTCTCACTGAAAACTGATGTGGAAGTGCAATCTCCTGGAGAATCCCTGCCCACTCCTTCCTACCCGGGCTCCGTGGCTATATACATACCTGGGATATAGCAGCAGGAGGCGGCCATTCGGCCTTTCAATCCTGCTCCACCTTTCAATGGGAAACAGCTGACCATCCAGCTCAGTCTCCTGTTCCTGCTGTGTTCCAATCCCCTTTCATGACTTTACCTCGAAGAACTATATCTAAGTCCTCCTTTGGGTTCACTGCCTTTTGTTCCAGTAACGTTGCTGTGTTACTGTGTGGGTGTAGGAAGGGGTAATGTGATGGCGATGCCTTCTGGAGGATGCACTCAGCGTCCCTCATCATCCTGCACTAACATCAACTGGGTTTCAGCAACTAGAGATAGGAACCATTTCCAGAATATGGGCATCACTGGCTCGGCCAGCATTTATTCCCTATCTCTAGTTACCCTTGAGAAGATGGTAGTGAGCTGCTGTCTTGAATCATTCGCAGTCCATTTGGTGCAGATAGACCGACAATGCTGTGAGCGAGAGTGTTGCAGAATTTTGGCCAAGTTATTCTCTATCTTTGGTTCTTCAAATGCTGGTTAACATAATCAGGATCTGCATATGAGTTTGAGATTTCAGTCTGCAAATCTTCACCGTCTAGCACACTGCATAAAGGAATATGTACAGGTTAGGCATTCAGAGCAGACAATTCTAGTTTTTCCCCTTTCTTCCCCCAAAGCTGTAACTGTCCAGCCCACTTACTCTCTCCCACCATTCTGCCTCTGCTGTCCCTAATGTACCCGCCCCCATTCTCATGGAGTTACCGGTAAACAGATCCATACCACCACTTCCTGTCCTCGTTAGACTCTGCACCCTTTCTGGGTTTACTCCATTTCACTTCAGTTACTGCAAGGCAATAATGTTACAGCAGAATAAATCAAAAGGAGACAGAAATAGTGGTAGCAGATCCTGGACAGAAGAGGGTCCTTCAGTCTGGGAGAATGGGTCAGATTCTTCTTTGTTTCCCATTGTTTGTTTCCCAGCGTTATGACAAGTTGGGGATGGAACTTGGGCCCATGTGGGTGTGGTGACACTTTGACCCCCCAACCCGTCAATACTACAAGCTGATACGTTCCTCCTCCAGCCAATCACAATGTCAAATGCTTTTCGCTAATTACCCCAAAGCATATGCTCCAAAATCTGCCCATATTCTGTACATGTGCAGTTCTGGGCTTCCCCTCACACGCGTAGTCCCTGCCTCAGGGATTGTGGGAGTTGTAGTCCCCATGAAGCTACTGGATCCATGCTTCTGGAGAGTGAATGAAAAGTGTGGACTGGAGGGTGTTGTGTATAGGATCCCCATTCAGACATACAGGACATGTGGGCTGTCACTGGATTTTACTGAGACATCTGCTTCCACAAACTGCTTTCTGATGTAAGGAACATAGATTGCGGGGTGGGGAGGTCAATAAGGGGTAGCAGATTTTAAGCAGATGTAGCTGAGTGGTTAGCACTGCTGCCACACAGCATCAGGGACCTGGGTTTGATTTCAGCCAGATGTGACTGTGTGGAGTTTACACGTTCTCACCATGTCTGCGTAGGTTTCCTAGGGTGTGCGAGCTTCCTCCCACATTCCAAAGGTTAGTGGAATTGCCTATGCTAAATTGCCCACAGTGTCCATGTATGTGCTGTCCAGAATACTCTGTTGTGAATATGTATCCTATACTTTAATACAAAGCCTAGGTCTTTGACAATGAAACGCAAAGCACCCAGAAAACTTCGCCTCCCCTCGTAATCTGATAGAAGACTTCTGATAAATCTGGTTGAAATTAGAACACAGCTGGAAAGCTGGAAGATTAGATCCAATCCAAAATCCAGTGCTTAAACAAAGGAGACTACAATAGGATGAGGCAGGAGTTGGCTAATGTAAACTGGAAACAAAGACTTTACCGTGGGAAAGTTGATGGACAGTGGGGGAATTTTTCGAAGTGCTCAGCAAAAGTATATATCAGGGAAAAGGAAGGACTGTAGGAAAAGGAGCAATCTGCCATGAGTGGCTCAGGAAATAAGGGAGTCTACCGAATTGAAATAGAAGGCATACAAATTGGCAATAACCAAGGAGATACTAGGAGATTAGAAAAAACTTTAAAGATCAACAGAAAGCTAGATGGGATTGGGGGAGAAAAGTGATGAGTAGTTGTCCCCAGGGCCAGAATAGCAGTTTACACTGCTAGAGGGGAACCTATTGTGTGGGGAACATATGGCCTCTGTAATTGTTCAAGCACTTAACTGTTACCATAGAGGCAATCCTGATCACGTTAAAAATCACAACACACTCCAAAAGCTTGTACTTCCAAATAAACCTGTTGGACTATAACCTAGTGTTGTGTGATTTATAAGTTTGTCCACCCCACCCCAACACCGGCTCCTCCATATCAGAATCCTGATAGACAGCCCCACTGAAACTGAAGTGCCTGTCAGATACTTGAGAGAGCCACAGGGGTGTATGTTTTAAGCACAAAGTGCGAAAATGAACTAGACTTCCTAACTGACGGTTGCCATGGAGATAATACTGAGAGAGAGAGTCTCTATTCAAAGTCCCAAACCACAAAAGGTATAAGAATGGGAGCTTTACATTGGACAGGCGGGGAGTTACCTGATCCTGCCTGGAGGTGTTTTGCATGTACACTATCCAGGTAACTGCCATGTCTCATCAATAAAGACTCAAAGAAGACCTCTCAGAGTTCTGTACCTAGTTATTCCTATCCAGCAGGGTTTAGGAATGTGAGTACACAGCAGTCAGTCTTCACAGTGGAGGATATGAAGAACATGCCAGTAATTGATAAGGAGACTGAGGAAGGTGAGGACCTGGATATAACCATTATCATGAAAGAGTTAGAGCTGGGCAAGCTAATGGAGCTAAATGTACACAAGTCTCATTGCCCTGATGGAATACATCCCAGGATACCAGCAGGGTTAGTGGGAGAAATAGCAGATGCACTTAGAGTCATAGCATCCTGCAGCAGAGACAGGCCCTTTGGCCCAAATTGGCCTATGGCGATCCGGAATGTCCATCCACACTAACCCCATTTCCCTGCACTTAGCTCATCTGCTTCTGGCCCTTTCCTATCCATGTATTTATCCAAATGTCTTTTACCTGTTGTGAGAGTGTACCCCCCTCAATCACTTCCACTGGCAGCTCATTCCATATACATACCACCCTCTGTGTAAAACAGTTGCCCCTCAACTTCCCTTTTATTCTTTCCCCTCTAACCTTCAACTGATGCCCTCCAGTCCTTGATTCCCTGGGAAAAAGACTGAATGCATTCACCTTATCCATGCCCCTCATGGTCTTATACACTTCTAGAACAGTACCCACTCAGTTTCCTCTGCTCTAAACAAAAAACTCCTCGCTTGTCCAACCTCTCCCTATAACTCAGACCCGTGAGCCCTGAGAACATCCTTTTTAAATTGTTCTGCACTTGTTACAGTTTAATAACTGAAACCTACACTGCATTCATCATATTTCCAGTGTTTCCCCACGGCGCTGGAACCGACGTGACAACAATCCATGATCGAGAATGAACTCCTTTACAACAATCCCATTTTCATCGTATTTCCCATGGTGCAGGTATCCTTGTGTCTTTCTGGTTGCATGGTTAATTAAAGACTTGTCCTTCTACAAAGCAAAGCTGTGGCTTAATTGTTCCTGGGAAACATGCCATGAATTTTCAGACTTTCAGAAACAAATGAACTCTCTCTCCACAGTCACCACACTAACATGGACTTGGCTGTGTCTCAGTATTTTTTTCCAGTCACACTGAGATTTGAATAATTTGCCCACGGACAGAATAAACACCTTTCCTTACACATGAAAAGGCCAATGAATATTCAGACCGGCACGGATCAAGTAACTATCAGATCTGAACAGGAAATTCAATTTGAATTTCTCATCCACAAATCCGCCCTTTCAGTACCCTACACCTGAGAAAACAACTCACCGCATTAATACAGGATGGATCTTTATAAGATAATTATAGTATTAAATTGTAGTTTCATGTTTCTCAAAGTTTTAACTCTCAGTCTAACAATTTCTTTCTTCTGTGAACTGAAATCCAAACCAATCTCCTCACTCCTTCCCTCCACACCCAGTTCTCTCACTCTCTCTCTTATCTTTGAATTCAGTTTCCTAGCTCTTGTCTGCGGATTAAAAACCAAATCAATGAGTCTGACTCTGAGTCCACCAGGGTGGGGGGCGGGGGGTGAGGGGGGGATGCTGTTGCTGAATCCTCTGAAGACAACCATCCTGCATACACTGCTTCCTGCACACTCTGGCCAAAACCCGTCTTACTAAAATTAACCAAATTAGAACTCAAATTGCAGGTCCATCCTTGTCACTTTCCACAAAAACTCTGAATCTTCACAAAAAAGAGTTCTGATAACTTTCTGCAAAATGCTGCCCCACTGATAGTCTGATCACATGGCAGGGTACCAGGAAACAGGCCATTCCCCTGGGTCCTGCTCCAGAGGGAGGAAGATGCCAATGACAGATTAATCCCTCACAACCACAGCCTCCTTCCCAGGCACTGTGCATACTCCCACAATTGGCCAGCACTGTGCCCATACACTGGTCTACCCTCCGACAGCACGTGCTCCCGGTCATACAGGAGCCTGGGTGATTGACAGCAGCTGCTGCCCAATATATCAGAATCTCGACAGTATGGAAACTGGCCCTTCGGCCAAACAAGTCCATACTGACCCTCCAAACAGTAACTTATACAGACCCATTCCCCTCCCCTATATTTACCCCTGACTAATATAACTAATACTATGGACAATTTAGAATGGCCAATTCACCTGTCCTGCCCATCTTTGGATTGGGGAAGGAAACCCGCTCAGACACGGGGAGAATGTACAAACTCCACACAGACAGTTGCCAGAGGCTGGAATCGAAACCGGGTACCTGGTGCTGTGAGACAGCAGTGCTAACCTTCCCGTCTTCTTCTCTATAGACAGGAAGGGGCAGGGCTGGAGAACTGGGGTAATGTGATTGCAAACAATGAATGAATGTGGAGGACACTGGGGGATGGACAGGTCAGTGAGGGACAGGAGCAGTGCAGCAGCAGGAGGGGATCCTGGACAAACTGAGCAATGGGAGAGTCTGACAGGAGAGAAACTACAGGAAGGTTCTGTTTAGAGGCTGAGGCAGGGACAGCTGGGAGACAGTATGGCCTGGTGGCTTGGGCAGGTTTTCTAATCAGCCTCTTCAAAGATGCTGTTCCGCAACTCTGAGCCCGATCCTCCTGGTCCAGAGGTAAGGACACTGCCACCATTTCCTGGTGGGCAAGGGATACGGGGACTGCCTTTCAAAAGGAACTCAACTGTGTTGGTGACATTAACAAGACTCAATATACAGTCACAGACAAAATGCTGGTGTACTTGAACTTCATCCAGAATATTAACACCTATAACTGGGCAACGCAGACCCCGATGTACAGAGTTAAATCCTGGATATTAATAACAGCTTTGTGCATGGGAAATCATGTATTATGAATCTGACTCAGTTTTTTTGAAGAAGTAACAAAGAGGATTGCTGAGGGCAGAGCATGGACATGATTTACGTGGACCTCAGTAAGGCGTTCGACAAGGTTCCTCATGGGAGATTGGTCAGCAAGGTTAGATCGTATGGAGTACAGAACTGGCCCGAAGGTAGAAGGCAGAGGGTGCTTTTCAGGCTGGAGGCCTGTGATCAGTGGAGTGTCACAAGGATCGGTGCTGGATCCACTACTTTTCGCCATTTACATACATGATTTGGATGTGAACATAAGAGGTATTGTAAATAAGTATGCGGATGACACCAAAATGGGAGGTGTGGTAGACAGGGAAAAAGATTACCTCAAAGTACAAGAGGATCTGGATCAGATGGGTGATGGGCTGAGGAGTTCAGTTTAGAAAAATGCGAACTGCTGCATTTTGGAAAAGCAAACTTTAGCAGGACATACAGTTTATAGTAAGTTCCTGGGGAGTGCTGCTAAACAAAGAGTCCTTGGAGTGCAGGTTCATAGTACCTTAAAGCAGAGAAGCAAGTATGTAGATAAGTGAAGAAGGCAGTTGGTCTACTTGTCTTTATTGGTCAGAGCATTGAGTATAGGGGTTGGGAGGTCAAATTGCGGCTGTACAGGACATTGATTCGGCAACTTTGTAATATTCCATGCAATTCTGGTCTCCTTCCCATCAGATGGATGTTCTCAAACTTGAAAGGGGTCAGAAAAGAAGTCCAGGATGTTGCCAGGGTTGGATAGGCTGTTTCCCCAGACTATCAGAGGCTGAACAGTGACCTCAAAGAGATTTTTAAAATCAGGCCGGGCATGGATAGGGTAAATAGACAAGATATTTTCCTTGCAGAGGGGGGGAATACAGAACTAGTGGAATGGAAGGGGAGGGTAGACAGAGAGGGGGTGGGCAGAGGGTCAGAGAAGGTGGGTGGATCGAGGGGGTTGGGACAGAAATGGGTGGGGACGGATAGGGGGGATAGAGAGGGGAGGTACAAAAATGGATGGGGACAGAAAGCGGGATTAGAGAGGAGGGGAACAGACGGGGAGGGTACAGAGGGGGCGACCGACGGAGGGGTGAAAGAGACAGGTGTGCAACTGACAGGGGGGCGACTGACAGAGGGGGCGACAGATGGGGGGACAGACTGACAGATTGTGGGACAAACCAACGGGGGGGGTGCGACCGACAAGGTGGGGGGGGCGACAAAGGACTGACTGACAGAGAGAGGGGGGCAAACCAGACAGAGTGGGGGGAGATGGGGGAAGATGGAGAGTTAGTTTATAGATCTACAACTCAACCCTGTTCGTGTTTTCTCCTCCTCACCTTAATTCCCTCTGAAGGGCTCAGAACAACTGCATAGTTCCTGGAAAGTGGGATTTCAGGGAGATCAGGTGCTGAACGTGGCATTTGGGACACTGACCTTTAATGGAATGCGCTGGTCAATAAATGGACTCTCGTTTGACTCCACAGTCTGTGTGGTGTTTGCACATTCTCCCCGTGTGTCTGCGTGGACTTCCTCTGAGTGCTCTTAATTTCCTCCCACAAATCCAAAGCCATGCAGGTTAGGTGGATTAGCTTTGAGTAATGGTAGGTTACAGAGTTAGGGTGGAATGCTGTTCCGATGGTTGGTATGGTCTCATGGGCCGAAAGGCCTGCTTCCACACTGTGGGGATTCTGTCACTGAGTATAGGGGTTAGGAGGTCACGGTGTGGCTGAGTAGGGCATTGGTCAGGCCAGTGTTAGAATACTGCATTCAACTGTAGTCTCCCTGATTTCAGAAAGATGTTACCAGAATACGACTCAACCTCTTAATGGCAAGTTCCTGGGAAGTGTTGACAAACAAACAGACCGTGCAGTGTAGGTTGATAGTTCCTTGAAAGTGTGGTTGAAGGTAGACAGGTCGGTGAAGGTGGTGTGCGGTATGCTAGCTGTTATTGGGCAGTGCATTGAGGATAGGAGTTGGGAGATCATGTTTCGGTTGTACAGTTTATTGGCTCGGCCACTTTTGGAATCCCCAGACTGCTTTCAATTCCAGTCTCCCTGTTACAGGAAAGATGTTGGAAAACTTGCATGAGTTCAGAAAAGTTTACTAGGATGTTGCCAGTATTGGAACATTTGAACCATAGGGAGAGGCTGAATAGGCTGAGGCTATTTCTCTGCAGCACTGGACACTTTAGGTGGCTTTATCGAACTTTATAAAATTATAAGGAGCAATGATAGGGTGACTAGTCATGGTTTCTTTTTTCCCAGGGTAGGGGAGACCAAACAAATGTGAATCTTTTTCCCAAGGTGGAAATGACAAATCCTAAGGGGAGATGGCAAGTTTAAATGATATGAAAACCGAACCAACTGCAGATGCTGTAAACCAGGAAGAGAAACAGAAGTTTCTGGAAAAGCTCAGCAGGTCTAGCAGCAGGTGTGAAAAGAAATTAGAGTTAACGTTTCTGAGGAAGGGTGACCAGACCCCAAACTTTAACTGATTTTTCTTCACAGATGCTGCATGACCTGCTGAGCATTTCAACATCAGTGCAAGTTTAAAGGGAGTGGTTTGGAGTATATACCTGAGAGGAACTTTACGAAGTTTATAAATTGTAGTGAGACCACATCTGGGAGTAATGACAGAAGTTTTGGTCCCTTTATTTGAGGAAATACATCATTTCATCAGAGGCATTTCACAGAAACTTGACTGGGATGAACCCTGGTTCGCAGGGATTATCTTTTAAGAAAAGGCTGAAGTAGTTGGGACTCCACTCACTGGATTTGGGAAGAATGAGAGGTGATCTCATTGTAACATGTAGAATTCTTAAGGAATTTGACAGGGTAAATACTGAGAGGATGTTTCCCATCATGAGGGAGTCTGGAAGCAGATTTGGGTCAGTCACGGAATCACGGATTCTGTTTTAGATTCGTCAAGTTTAAGGCAACACCAACACGGGTCAGGGGTTTCAGTAGCAATGGAGCTGGGGTGATGTGGAGACAAGCAACATTTTAGAGATTGGAATTCCTGGTGTTTGTGATTGTGTAGATGTCTGATCAGAAGGTCAACTTGTGGTTACAGATATGACAGCAATATTGTGAAGAGTATGGTTCTATCTCAGATAGTTCCCAGGGAGAGGAAGGGGGTTAGCAGTAAGGGAAAGGAATTTGTAATAGCAACTGAAGGCAATGAGTTTAACCACTACAATGTTTCATTGGGGGAAACTGCAGCCAATCGCGTAGTGGGAGCGTGATGAGCAGTTTGATAACTGAGTAATGGAGAGGGATGATGGGGAGGGAGAGCTGGGCATTGTCAGTGTACATGTGAAACCTAACACGGTGCTTTTGGACGATGTCACCTCCTGGCAGTATGTAGGTGAGAAACAGGAGGGACCAAGGAGAGATCCTGAAGGGACACCAAATACAAGGAATTCAGAAAGAAAAGGGAGTGTGGAGATGGAGGAGGTGTTTGCAACAACGGTGAGGTCAAATATTAGTTTGTAGCCGAATGGGAGAGAAGGACATAACCAGAAAAGAGAGACAGATAGAACAAGGAACAATATCTGTGACTTAGTGAGGGGGAGTGGTGAGGAGGAGGCGCAGCCTAACACCAAAAACACTATTTCTACATTAGTGACGTCACCCAACTCCACCCTAGTCTCAGCTCATTTACTGAAACACTCGTCCATCCCTGTGTTATCTCCAGACTTCGTTATCAAACACACTCTTTGCCAACCTCCCACATTCAACTTACATGCAATCTCAAGAGTATCTAAAACCCTACTGTCCAAGTGCTCACTTGTACCAAAATTTGTTGATCCATCAACAAGCAACAATTTAAAATTCTCACCCTTGATGTAATTCCTGGCTGTGAACATCCCTGTCTCCCTGCACCACACAACCTGTGAGACCCCGACAACTCATTTTCTTTCAGATTCCCAACGATATGTTTATTCATTGCTTCACCTGTCTGGCTGTTTCTCCTGTTGCCAAGGCAACACTGTCTGGAATTCCCACCCTAACCCTCTCAGACCTGCTTTCCTCCTGCTTTCAGGTATTCCTGAAAACCTGTTTATTTGGCAGTTCTTTTGATCACCTGACCTAATATCCCCATCTGTGGCCTTATGTCAGAAGCTCTCAATAGTATTTCTGTGGAATTATAAACTTTAAAAAAAACAAACTGTTGTTGATTTGCACATACATTGTCAACTCTTCACTGTCGCTGAGTGAATAATCTATAACAGCTCTTACCCAACCACATTGTGGGAGCACCTTCACCACATGAATTGCAGCTGTATAGGAAGTCAAACATCACCTTCTCCACAGGCAATGGGGCTTTGGCACTGATCACTGGTATCTGTGGAGGGAGAAACAGTTGATATTTCAGGGAGTGTAAAATGCATTACAGGGAGGGAAAATGGTGCAGCATTTGGGATTTTCAAATTGGTGTTTTACAATGTGCACTACGTTCTGTAAAACCTCTCATTCCATACCGTGAAAATTTTCTTCTCTTTCTGGTCAATACGTCTTTCCTTTCCCCTGCCCTGCACCTTCACACATTTCCAATGTCTTGGTCACAACACACTGTGCTGTCCGTGAAGTTTACCACGTGGTTGAGTATTGTCCCGCCCCTCATTCACTCCGATTGGTGAAGCAACAACTAGCACCTCTCGCCCTCGTTCCCCCATTAACATCAATAATCCGAGGCCCATTGTGGGCTGGAGCATGCTCAGTGCTTCCTGCTTTTGCTGCTGTTCATCAGGTATAAGAGAGAGAGGGCTCATCCCTGTTTCTCCTGATGTCAGACAATAACAACAACTACCTGCATTGTATAGAGCCTTTCACATTGACAAATCTCCTAAAATGCTTCACGGATGATGGAAACGTTGATTAAAGAGAACGATTTTTAGATACATCTTTAAGGTGGACAGAGGGGGTTAGGGAGGATATTCCAAAGGTTTGTGTCCTCGGCAGCTCCAATTGTGGAGTGATATAGGTGGGCAACAGCTTACAATGGAGACAGTTAGGGGCTAACCATAGGTTAAGAACCCCATGTCGAAGCCCCCTACCCCACCCACCAGACCTTGTCCTCACAGCCTGTCATTACACACTACCTAAGGTTAGCCACTAACAGTCTCCATTAACAGCTAGTCACCCTCCCCCAGCCACATTGTTATCCACTCCTTTATCCAACCGTTCTTCTCACTCTATTCCCACCTTTACTCCTTATATCCTCCCCCCACACTATCTTCTGCAAATAAACTGACTTTTTTTCCTCAGTAACATCTGTTCTGTGGAAGGGACACCGGATCTTAAACTTTAACTCTGATTTCTCTTCACAGATGCTGCCAGACCTGTTGAGATTTTCCAGACCCTCCTGGTTGTTGTTTCTGTTTTACATCTTCCGCAGTTCTTTTGGTTTTAATTTACCGGGAGTTTGTAATTCAGGTCCAACAGCCTCTGTCCCAGTCCCTGCTGTCTCTCCCACCCCCACCCAGTGACACTGCACCTGCACAGCTCATGGACAGGTGTTGTCTTGCTGGCCACACCCCTCATTCACTCCCATTGGCTGCAGGACCACACAGACTCTCCTCCTATTGGTCTGGAGCTGCCATCAATCAGCCGGGCACCATTGTCATGAGAGTGGTTGGCTCCTCCCTCTCTCTGCCCTGGGATGAACTTCATCATTCACAGTGAATAGAGCAGTATCACCCAGCACATGGGCTGGGGGCTATTCAGCCCATTGGGGCTGTATTCTCTCTCTCTCTGGAGATGCTGCAAATCTGTCCCAAGTCCCCTCCCATGAGCCCATAGCCTCCCAAATCTTTCCTTAAAAAGTAAAATTCCAAGTCTGTTTCAGAATACCTGCTGAATCTGTGTCGTTCAGACTGTTCCAGATGCTCAGAGCTTACTGAGTAAAATAGCGTTCACATTTTCACCTTGTATTATTTGCCAATTACTTGAAAATAGTTACTAAAAATTGTGACAGTGTTAACAATTCCTCTCTCTCTCTGTAAATTCAAGACCTTGCAACCAAATCTGCACAAGATCGAAATCACTGCTTCACCTTCTCAGCTCCAAGGATAATTATCTGTGCTTCAGCTAGCTCTGCACAAAAGAGAGGAATGCATCTTAAATTATCAACATCAAAGAAACAGACCTTCGGTCCAATTCGTCTGTGCCAACAAGGAATCCTAAACTAATGGATTCCCATTTACCATCTATTGGCCTGTATCCATCAAATCCCTTCCTATTCATGTATCCAATTGGAAGCCTTTTAAATGTCGGGATTTTATCAGCCTCCACTACGTCATCTGGTAGCCCCTCCCATACACACACCACACTCAGCTTGAAAACGTTGCCACTTAGATCCCTTTTAAATCTTTGCCCTCTCAACTTAAACCCAGGTGCTCTAGTTTTGGACCCACCTAACCTGAGGAAATAGGACCCCAGCTGCTCACCTTATCCACGCCCCTCGTGATTTTATAAATCTCAATGAAGTCACCTCTCAGTCTTTGACTCACCTGAGAAAATAGCCACAGCCTATTCAGCCTCTCCCTGTAGCCCAAATCCTCCAATCCTGGCAACGTTTTTGTAAATCTTGTCCAAACCTTTTCAAATTTCACAACATCCTTCCCAGAACAGGGAAATTCAAACTGAAAACAGAACTCCAGAAGTGGCTTAATCAACATCCTGTCCAGCCAAAATATGACGTCCCAGTTTCTGTATTCAATGCATTGACCAATAACGAAGAGCGTTAATGGAGTCCCATTTGCCAGCGGTTCACCCTTATCCCTCTAAATCCTCCCTCTTCATGTACCCCAATCAGATGCCTGATTCCAAGAACAGGGAGATTGGAACTGAAAACAGAATTCCAGAAGGGCCTTCATCAGTGTCCTGTCCAGCCACAATATGACAGCACAACAGCTGCATTCAATGCATTGACCAATAACGGGGAGCGTACCAAATGCTGCATTCACTCCCCTGCCTACCTGTGACTCTACTTTCAAGGAACTATGAACCTGCACTCCAAGGTCCCTTTGTTCAGCAACGCCCCTCAGGACTTTACCATTAAGTGTATAAGTCCTGCTCTGATTTGCCTTTTCAAAATACAACAGCTCACATTTATCTAAATTGAACTCCGTCTGCCATTCCTTGCTCCAATGGCCCATCTGATCAAGATCCTGTTGTATTCTGAACTAACCTTCTTCACTGTCCATGACATCTCCAATTTTGGTGTCTTCTGTAAACCTACTGACCATACCTCATATATTCACATCCAAGTCATTTATTTAAGGGCCCAATATCCATCCTTGCAGCACATTACTGCTCACAGGCCTCCGGTCCGCAAAGCAACCCTCCATCATCATCCTCTGTCTCCTACCTTCAAGGCAGTTTTGTAATGGCTTGCTCTCCCTGCATTCCATGTGATCTAACCCTGCTAACCAGTCTGCTTGTGGAACCTTGTTGAATGTCCATATAAACAACATTCACTGCCTGGCTTAATCAATTTTTTTCGTCACTTCAAAATACTCACTCAAGTTAGTGAGACCCAATTGTGCATGTACAAAGCCACATTGACTCTCCCTGATCATTTCTGTCCCGCTGCGCCTTCCTTGTTCGGTCCACACCCTCCCACCAACCCACGCTCCACACCCTTGACCCTCCCTTGCCACCACGGGAGATGTAAAACATGCGGTCACACCTCCCTCTGACGTCTGTCCAAGACCCCAAAATGATCTTTTCACATCAGGCAGAGATTTGCCTGCACATCCCAAAACCTCATCTTCTGAATATGGGAAATTTAACATGGTTCATCCAACTAACCTACACATCTTTGGACTGTGGGAGCAAACTGGAACACCCGAAGGAAATCCTCACAGACACTGGGGAGAATGTGTCAACTCCAACACAGACAGTTGCCCGAGGCTGGAATCAAACCCAGGTCCCCGGTGCTGAGGAAGCAGCACAAACCACTGAGCCACAATACTGTGGGATCTTTGATGCTGATGAGCTGCCCCACTAATACCTCAGTCACTCATCCTGCCTCATTTCCTAAGAGGCAGCGATGACGGAGTGAAATTAGACAGTTAATTCAGAGACCCAGATAACGTTCTGGGGACAAGGGTTTGAATCCCATCACGGCAGATTTTGGAACGTGAATTCAATAAAT
This sequence comes from Hemiscyllium ocellatum, assembly GCF_020745735.1. Lineage (NCBI taxonomy): Eukaryota > Metazoa > Chordata > Chondrichthyes > Orectolobiformes > Hemiscylliidae > Hemiscyllium > Hemiscyllium ocellatum. The sequence continues at coordinate 112,358 of NW_026869240.1, read as the reverse complement.
ATCTGGAAAAAATAATCTAGTGATGACAGGAATCCATTGTCAATTGTTGGAAAAACCAATGTGGCTCACTCATGACCTTTAGGGAAGGAAAATGCCATCCTTACCTGGTCTGGTCTGCATGGGACTCCAGACCTATAGCAACGCAGTTGACTCTTAACTGCCCTCTGGGTAAACGCAGCAATAAATGCTGGCCGAGCCAGTGACAGCCTCATCCTGTGAATGAATAAAGAAAACAGGTCAGGTTTTGTTCCTTCTCTAGTAGGTACATCCTACAAACTCAATCAGAAATGTTCTCGTACACACTGAACAAATACCTTTCCATCCAAGCCCTTAAAACTACAGCATTCTGAGGCTATGTTGGTAAAGTTAAAACCACTTATCATTGCATACATATTATTCTTACAGATATCTGAGGTCTCCTGGTAAAATTGTGTCTCAATTCCCTGCTGACTATTGGGAGAGGGTCTATAACACAATCCCAGTACGATGGTCATCCCTTTCGTATTTCTTAGTACCAACCAAATAACTTGCCTGGATGTACTCCCAGGAATATCCTTCCGAAGCCCAGCCATAATGTTATCCCTAATCAAAAACACCTCTCCCACTGCGCTGTTGGTCCCTTTCTATCCTTACTATAGCATCTATACCCTGGAACATTAATCTGCTAGTCCTATCCATCCTGAGTGATGCCTCTGTAATTGCTGTAATATCCCAGTCACATGTTCAAAACCATACCCTGAGCTCATCTGCCTTCCCCGTCAGGTCTCTTGCATTGAAATAAAAGCAGTGCAACTGGTCCGTCGCACCTCATTCTGTGACTTGCTCTTGCCTGCCTTGACAGTCTGACCGGTGAACAGTACCAGCCTCAGACTCACCTCTTTTCTCACTATCTCTTTAGGATTACCCGACTCCCTCACTGGTTTAATGCCTCCCGAGTGGCACTAGCAAATCTCCCTGCTCATCAGGACCCCATGCTTTCCCCTTCCTATGCCATTGGTACCAATGTACAATGTCCTCCCACTGGTTATTCTCCCTTTGAGAATATTCTGCTCCCTCTGTGAGACACTGGCACCAGGGCAGCACCACCTCATTCTGATGTCTCACTGTCAGCTGCAGAAATGGCAGACTGTGCCCCTGACTAGAGAGTCCCCCATCACCATCGATCGTGTGGAAATGGATATACTTCACATTATGTTAGAAGCCAGTCTCAGTACCAGTAACTTGGCTGTCAGTGCTACATTCCCCTGAAAGTCTATTACCACCTACATTTTTCAAAACCGTGTACTTGTCTGAGATGGGGATAGCCAGTGGAGACTCCTGCAGTACCTACCTACCCCTCCTAGCTTTTCTGGAGGTAACGCATCTACCTGACTGTATCTGCAGTATCTTGCAATCCTGAGACGGCCACATATCACACCCCCCCGGCTCCTGTTAACTCCTCACTGCCTTTAATCACTCCTCCACCAATCCATGTGATCCAATAGGATTTACAATCACATTTCCTGCAGACATAATCATCAGGATCATTGAGACTCTCCCTAATCTCCCACATCCGACAGGAACAGCACGCCACTCTACAACAGGCCATCTCTCCACCTTCACAACCTACAGACCAAGACAAAGGCACAGTCTTACTTCTCAAAAAATACTGCCCGAGATTAGCAATGCTTACATTTCATATCTTAAACATTTAATCAAGAGACCCAAAGACATTAAAAAGAAATCCTCACCTTACTCACTATTGTAGATTTAATAAAATGAAGACGACTAAGATTGATATTTGAAGAGACTGAAACTCACTGAGCTGATCCCGGCTCTGAGTACTTCCAAGGGGAGGTCTCTCTGAGGGCAGCTGTGAAATGTCACTGTTTCTCTTCTCTGCCCACTCCATTTCCAGAGAGATTTTTAACATCACAGCAAGTCAGCTCAGAGAGGTCACTGCTTGGTTTTATTCACTCGGGGTTGCCTTTGCTGCCCAGACCAGTATTTATTGGCCACCTTCACTTGTCTTGGAGAAAGTGGTGGTTAACCGCCTCCCTGAAATGCTGCAGTCCATTTACACCACAGTGATGTTTGGACAACAGTCCCCCTCTGGCCCCACAACCCTCCCTGTCTCAGTAATCCCCCTCCGCCTTCAGAAATTACATGTCCGTGGCATCAGATTTTTATTTAGATTCATTTTTGTTTAATAAACACCCCTCCCCCGCAAAAAAGTGAAATATTTCACCCCCAAACAAATTTCTGTTGATTAACCTTTTGGAGAGGCCGACACATGGACGTTGCACATTGTTCACGTAGAATGATGGAACTTTCTTTAAACATTGCTAAAAAGGGAGGCAATGGCTTAATGGTATTCCTGCCAGATGAGTGACATGTGCAATGTTCCGAGGATTAGGGTTAGAATCGCAACATGGCTGTGCGGACATCAGAATCCAATACAATCTAGAGTGAAAAGGCAAATGATGACCATGAAACTACTGTCGATTGTCAGAAAACCCATCTGGTTCACTCATGTCCTGTAGGGAAGGAAACGGTCATTCTCACCTGGTCTGGCCTACATGTGACTCCAGACCCACAGCAATGTGGCTAGCTCTCAACTGCCCTCAGGAAAAATACATTAAACACTGTTAACAAATACTCCGCAGGAATCATTGAAAAACTGTCTGTTCCCTGAACTAAAACGGAGTTTCAGCTTCACCTTCTCCCTGTCTCCCCTCGCTCTGTTTACACCCAACTCCAAAACACTCTCATTGAGCCAAGCAGCCCTCACAGTGCAGCCCTGTCATTTTCATTGTCTGCTCACACCTACACTGCCCTCAGCCTCCTGTACTGTTCCAATGCATCTCAATGGGAGCTCAGGGACAGCATCTCATCTTTCAATGCAGCCCTTTGTAACCCCAGAGTCAACATGGACCTCAGCAGTTTCTGAATGAACAGACCGTTGTCAGAATCTGGAACGTTCCACCTGAAATGGTGCTGGAATTCGAGTCCAAAAGGACTTTTGATGGGAAGTTTGCAGTTAATTGAAAATATGAAGTTTACAGGTTAACATCATGAAGTGAGTGATTGTAAGATCACTCAGATTTAGACCCAAAGAGACCAGGTGTAATTTGGATAAATCTGTGCTCCCTCTCAGGCCAATAGCTCCTTCCTCAGCTGCAGGGCCCACAACATAGCGCACACCCAAAGGGTGATCCAACCACGAATTTGTACATCTTCCTGCTTAACAAAAATATTGGAGATATTTTCCACAAACCTTTCTCCTTCCACATTTAAACGTCAATGATATTCAGATCCTGATGACTCCATTGACTGTAAAAACTTACTTTTGAGATCCCAGCCTCAATTATTCTGATTTAATATCCTATGAAATGAATTCTCAAAACAAAACTCAGAGCCAGTGCAGGAAGAATACAAGACATACTTTTCTCTTGGTATGTGACTGATGTGTAAATGCCTCTCTTCAAATCGTACACCACCCCCCCCCCCCCACATCCCCCATCCCAGAAAGAGGACATGTCCATGCCCCTCACTGTACCTTGCCCCCAATAAAGATGGCGGCCATATCCCAGGACCTGTCACCGCCTGAGGGCCGCAGCCATTTACCCATCTGCTGCAAACGCGGGAAAGAGTTTCTAATTCAGATTAATGACCCGCACAGAGTGTAATTAAGACTTCCCAGTCAAAAGTGACTCATTGTCTCCGTCTCCGAGGCCACTCTCCCCTTCCCTGTTTGCCTCTCCCGCATTCACCAACGGCTGAGTCACGTGACACTGCACAGGCGGAGTTACTGGTCACGTGTCATCCCACTGGCCACGCCCCTCATTCAATCCCATTGTTTGGATGACCAGCTGGTTCCACTTTGTCCACCAGTCCCACCCCCTTTTCCTATTGGTCCGAAGCTGCCATCAATCAGCTGGACCCCATTGTGAGGTCAGTGGTGGGATCCTCCCCCTGCCTGAATCAAACCCGGAAGGTGGATGGATGGGGTCAATCAGGAACAACAAGCAGGAGGTGCTGGGGAAAGCTCAGCAGGTCTGGCAGCATCTGGGAACAGAAATCTGTCCAGTGGCCCTTCCTCAGGACCGATGGGAGCTGGGAAAATTAGAATCCTGGCAGTGTGGAAACAGGCCATTCGGCCCAAAAGTCCACAGCGTCCCTCCGAAGGGTATCCCACCCAGACCCATTCCCCTACCCTATTACTGTATATTCCTCCTGACTAATGCACCTAACCCTACACATCCCTGAACATTATGGGAAATTTAGCTTGGCCAATTCAACTAACCTGCAGATCTTTGTACTGCAGGAGATAGGGATTAATGAGTAAATAATAGGCAGGGACAGGACCCAGAGAGAGACCGGAACATTTGGAAAGACAAAGGAGTGGATTACGATCTGGCTGGGAGGGTGCATAGCTGTTAATGGAGGGGACGGGAACCTGTGTCTGGCAGCATCTCAGTGGAGGTGGCGGAAATGGCGACTGATGATCGACGTTCTGCTGCAAAAACAGACCCCGAGCTTCCAGCTGCCTGTCACTATAACACACCTGGCCAACACCTCTGTCTCATGCTTACTGCAGTGTTCCAGTGAAGCCAGAACATACCAAAATACCAAATATTTCAAGGACTGCAATTTCCCCTCCCATGTGGTCAATACCATCCAATGTATCTCCTCCACTTCCTGCACCTCTGCCTTTGAAACCCACACCTCCAACTGCAACAAGGATAGAACACCCCGCAAGCTCCCCCACCCACCCCAAGTCCTTACCTTCCACCCAGATACAACACATCAGCTTCTGCCATTTCCACAAGCTACAATCAGACCGCACCACCAGATTCTGAAGGGGTTTGACAGAATAAATACTGATGTGTCTGAGGGTAAATACTGAGGGGGAGTCTGAAACCAGATTCTGAGCCAGTCACCGAATCAAGGGTTCTGTTTCGGATTCATCACGTTTAAGGCAACACAGACACGGGTAAGGGGTTTCAGTAGCAATGGAGCTGGAGTGAGGAGGGGACAAACAACGTTTAAGAGATTGGAATTCCTGGTGTTTGGGATTGTGTAAACGTCTAATCAGAAGGTCAGCTTCGCGTCAGAAACAAGCTGCAATATTGTGAAGAGTGAACTGCAATATTGTGAAGAGTGTAGTTCTGCTGTATAGTTCTCAGTGAGAGGGAGGGGCTCAGCAGTAAGGGAAAGGAATTGGTCAGGCAACGGGTTTAACCATGACAATGTTTCATTGGAGGAAACTGCACCTAATCGAGTAGTGGGAATGTGGTTTGCAGCTTGATAACTGAGTAACAGTGGAGTAATGGAGAGGGATGACGGGGAGGGAGAGCTGGGCATTGTCAGTGTACATGTGAAACCCAACATGGTGCTTTTGCACAATGTCACCTCCTGTCAGTATGTAGAGAGATACAAGAGGGGGCCAAGGATAGATCCATGAGGGACACCAAATGCAAGGAATTCAGAAAGGAAAGGGAGAGTGGAGATGGAGCAGGATTTTTTCAACAACCATGAGGTCAAATATTAGTTTTTCACAGAATGGGAGAGAAGGACATAACCAGAAAAGACAGAACAAGGAACAATATCTGTGAATCGGTGACGGAGACTGATGAGGAGGGGGAGGAGAGAGAGGTGGAAACTCTATGGTTTACTGAGATGAGGGTAAAAGGGTCAAGATGAGCTCTGATAAGGCTTGACCGGGATTGGAGAAAGTTTGGACAAAATCCGGGAACACCACGTGAGGCAGTTTGACTCAGTGGGAGGGAGGGAAGCAGCAGATCGGATTGTCTCAGTCTTAGTGACAGAGAAACTCCATGTGCTCCAAACTCTTGTTGGTGGAGAGAAGGATGGAGGAGACAGGATGATGGACAGTGTTTCACAAAGAAACAAAACCTGGGTAAGTGATATTTAAAGTGAGTGAACAAACCTAATGTATTTAACTTTTACCCAAAATATTAAAACCAATGACAGAAATCCTGGTTCGAATCCCAACTTGGCAGATGGTGGAATCTGATTTCAAGAAAAAATAACTGGAATTAGGAATCTACTAATCTCCATGGAACCATTGTCAATGGTGGAAAAATATCCTGCCAACCCGACAGTGGCCCAGCCAGCTACTCACTGTATTCATCACTGCAAAGTCTCAACAAAGGAATGAAACTGGATGGACCACTCAGCATCTGACAAGGCACCAGAAAATACAACCACAGAATCAGCCCTCTCGATGGTGCAACGTCCTCCAGACTAACATCTGGAGTTTGGTGTCAAAATGTGCAGAGCTGTCTCACAGACCAATCAAGGAACAGCCTGACATACTCATACTCATGGAATCAACTCTTACAGACAATGTTGAAAATGTGTTGCTGGAAAAGCGCAGCAGGTCAGACAGCATCAAAGGAGCAGGAGAATCGACGTTTCGGGTATGAGCCTTCTTCAGGAGCCCTTTTACAGACAATGACCAGATACCACCATCACCGTCCCTAGATATCGAGAAGTGATGGAAAAGCACAAGGTCAGGCAGCATCCGAGGAGCAGGAGAATCGACGTTTCGGGCATGAGCCCTTCTTCAGGAGCCCTTTTACAGACAATGACCAGATACCACCATCACCATCCCTAGATATCGAGATTGTGGTGATGGAAAAGCACAACAGGTCAGGCAGCATCCGAGGAGCAGAAGAATCGACGTTTCGAGCCTAAGCCCTTCATCAGCCTGACCTGCTGTGCTTTTCCAGCACCACACTCTCGACTCTGATCTCCAGCATCTGCAGTCTTCACTTTCTCCTGAAATCTCTGGATATGTCCTGTCCCACCAGCAGGACAGACCAGGCAGAGGTGGTGGCACAGACAGGGAGGATTTGCCCTCTGAGTACTCAGCATTGACTCCGGACACCAGGAAGTCTCATGGCTCCTGCTGATTACCACGCTCCGTCCTCCCTTGGCTGATGAATCACTTCTCCTTCATGTTGAACAACATTTGGAGGAAGCACTGAGGAAGTAAAATGGTGTCAAACGTACTCTGGGTACAGGATTTCAATCTCCACAATCGAGACTAGCTCTGCAACAGAATTACTGACTGAGCTGGTCAGGTCCTGAAGGACATAGCTGCTCAACTGAGTCTGCAGCAGGTGGGTGAGGGAACCAACAACAGGGAAAAACATACTTGATCTCATTGTTATGAACTGACCAGTTACAGATACATCTGTCCATGACAGTATCGGTACGAGCGACCATTGCACATTCTTTTTGGAGACACAAGTCTTGGCTTAAAGTTGAGAAAAACTTCCATTGTGTTGAGTGACACTATCACCGTTCTAAATGGGACAGACTTTGATGAGATGTAGGAACGTAAATTGGATCTCCCTGAGGCACTGTGGGACATCAACAACAGCAGAACTGTACTCCAGCACAATCTGTAATCTCATGGGTTTGTAAATCCTGCTCTCACCCATCACAAAGGACAGGAAAGGAGGGCATGCCCAGAGCAGCACCAGGCATAACTAAAAATGAAGTGCCAACCTGGTGAAGCTACCAAACAGAACCATCTGCATATCAAACAGCATCAACAGCAAGCAACAGAGTTAAGTGATCCCACAACCAATGGATCAGATCAGAGCTCTGCAGTACTGCCACACCCAGTTGTGAACGGTGATGGACAATAAAACAACTCACTGCAGGAAGCATCACAGATATCCCCACCCTTACTGATGGAGGGGCCTCACACATCCATGCACCAGATAAGTCAACAGCATTTGCAGCCAGAAGTGGGATGCTCCATCTCAGCCTTCTCCAGTGGTTTCCAACATCACAGATGTGAGTTTTAAGCCAGTTTCATTCAGTTTGAATAACATCAAGAAGTGGTTAAGTAGTGCAAAGGCTACGGGCCCTGCCAATATCCTGGCAATAATACTAATGCCTTGTGCTCCAGAACTTGCCACCCGCCAAGCCAAGTACCGCTCCAGCACTGGCATCTACTGACATTGTGGAACATTGCCCAGGCATGTTCAACAGAAAACACAGGGCAATCCAACCAAGCCAATTTCCCTCCGTCAGTCCACACTCGATCAGCAGTAAAGTGATGGAAGATGTCACCAACAGGGCTACCAAGCAGCAGCTGCTCAGCAACAGCCAGCTGAGTGACACTCATTTCAGGCTCCACCATGGCCACTCAGCTCCCGATTGTGTTACCGCCTGATTCACAACCTGACAACCAGCTGAATCCCAGAGGTGTGGTGAGGTGAGGGGGACAAGACCACTATTTCGAGCTGATTCTAACATTGTATTAGCTCATATACTCTCATCCACCTTGTGTTATCTCCAGACTTCCTTATACAAACACACTCCTGGCCAACTTCCCACATTCAACCTCCCTGTTATCTCAAGAAAAACTAAATCTCTGCCCAAGTACTTCCTCGTACCAAAACTTGTTGATCCATCAAAAGGCTGCTATTCATAATCAACAACATAGAGCCACAGAGATGTACAGCATGGAAACAGACCTTTCGACCCAACCTGTCCATGCCGAACAGATATCCCAACCCAATCTAGTCTCACCTGCCAGCATCCGGCCCACATCCCACAATTTAAAATTCTCACCCTTGATATAATTCCTGGTTGTGATCATCCCTAGCTCGCTGCATCACACACCCTTTGAGACCTCGACAACCCATTCTGTTCGAGACTCCCAATGATCTGTTAATTCATTACCTCACCTGTGTGGCTGCTTTTACAGTTGCCAAAGCAACAAGGTCTGAAATTCACAGCCAAAACCTCACAGGTCTGCTTTCCTCCTTTAAGACATTCCTCAAAACCTACTTCTCTGGCCTTGTCTAAAGTTTCCAATAATATTTTGTGAAATTATAAGCATGATAATAAAACTACAAACTGTTCCTGATTTGGACATTATCTTCAAATCATCACTGTTGCTGTAATGAATACTCTGTAATGTCTCTTACCCAACCCATTGTGGGAGCACCTTCACCACACAAACTGCAGCTGTACAAGAAAGTCAAACATCACCCTCTCCCCAGGCAACAGGGCTTTGGCATTAATCACTGGGATCTGTGGAAGGAGAAACACAGTTGATGTTTCAGGGAGTGCAAAACGGATTACAGGGAACGAAAATGATGCAGAATTTATAGTCAGAAACGGAAGGAAAATACACTTGCTCATCGGAAAAAAAGAATTCTTGACTGTCAAAAATTTTCCAGAAAAAAAATTAATAAGCAGCACACGGTCAGGGGCTGGGCAGCAGTGAAAAATTAACGTATAAAAATGTCTGTAAAAGTAATAGTAAAATACACCCATTGTTCGAGACGGAGGAAGCTAGACATTAACAAAGTGGTCATGAGGGAGCCCAGAGATGAAGCAGAGCAGTATAAGCTGTTATGATCCCACAGTCATAGAGATGTATAGCGCCGACACAGACTCTTCGGTCTAACTCATCCATGACAACCAGGTATCCGAACCTAATCTATTCCCATTTGCCAGCACTTGGCCCATATCCCTGTAAACGCTTACTCATCATATCATGTGTCTATTTAGACGCCTTTAACAAGTTTTATCTGTACTAGCCTCCACCACTTCCTCTGGCAGCTCATTCCACCCACTGCATGAGAGTTGTCCTTTAGGCCCCTTTGAAATTTTATCCGTTCATCCTAAAGCAATGCCTCTACTTCTGGACACCATCACTCCAAGGAAAACACCTTGTTCATTTACTCCATTCATGCCCCTCTTGATAGTATAAACCTCCATAACATCACAGCTCAGCCTATTGCACTCCAGGGAAAACAGCCCAGCCTCCAACTCAAATCCTCCAACACTAACAACATTCTTGGAAGTCTTTTTTGAAACCTTTCAAGTTTCACAGCACCCTTCTGATAGGAGGCAGGCCAGAACTGCACACAATATTCCAAACGTGGCCTAACGAATGCCCTGTACAGCAACATGACCTCCCACATCCTGTACTCAATGCTCGAACCAATAAAGGAATATAAACTGAACACCTTCTTCACCATCCTATCTGCCTGCAACTTGACTTGCAAGAAACTATGAACCTGCAGTCCAAGGTCTCTTTGTTCCGCAAACGTCTCCAGGGCCTGGCCATTCAGTGTATATGTCCTGCACTGATTTGCTTTTCCAAAATGCAGCACCTCACATTTATCTAAATTAAACCCCATCTGATCAATATCTCATTGTAATCGAGGTAACCTTCTTCATTATCCACAATACCTCCAATTTTGTATGACCTGCAAACTCATTTCCGATACCAAATCATTTAAATGAATGACAAAACAAATCCAGAAATAAACATCCATTTCTCTGAGTTTGAATGTGCTCTGTAAATCCTGCCCAATGACTCTGTACCACAGAAAGGCTGCACATGCGCCTGGCAGCGCCTTGCCCCCTACAAAGCTGGCAGTTCCGCATGTATCCAGTGAATTCTTGCCCCAAATAAAGATGGTGACGCGTACACATACCTGCAGCCACACTGAGGCAATTCCCCATTTACTGAAAACACGAGACTGGGACGTTACAAAATATGTGTTTTCCGATGCGCACATTGTGTTTGTAAAACCTCTCCACTCACACAGAACCTCTCTCACCTCCTGCAGTTCCACAGACAGCCTTGATTTTTGCAGGTACCTATTCTCTGCCTGGTTACTCGTTTGTCCTTAGTGTGTTTGTACAATCACTTTGGATTCTCCTTAAACCTATTTCCTAAAGCTATCTCATATCCCCTTTTTGCCCTCCTGGCTTACCTCGAGTATACTCCTACTGCCCCTATACTCCTCTAGGGATTCACACAAACACAGCTCTCTGTCCCTGCCAAATGCCTCCTTCATTTTCCTGACCAGGCCCTCAATTTCTTTCGACAGGCAGCATTCCCTACACCTCCCAGCCTTGGCCTTAACAGGAACATACTGTCTATATACTCTCATTCTGGCAGGCCTGTGGAGGCAATAGCAGATGAGGACAGAGAAACAATCACTCCCAGTAAAGAGGCAATGTTGGGAAAGATAACAGCCTCAAGGTAGCTGGGTCTCCTGGCCCTGATGGAATGCATTCGAGGACTAAAGGGAGATGGGGGTAGGGGGGATGGGGGTGGGGGGGGTGGGGGAAGAATAACAAACTCGTGATAATTCACTAAAATTTGTTGGATTCTGGGATGGTTTTGACAGACTGGAAGCTGCAAATTGGTGCCACTATTTTTCAAAAAGGACCTGTTAGCTTAACTTCTGCAGTGGAGAAAATGCTTGAATCTCTCAAGGAAGTAGTGGTGAGATATCTGGGTAGAAATTGTCTCATTTCGCAGACACAGCATGAAGGCATGGATTCATGGTTTAATGGATTTACTGGAATTATTTGAGGATACAATGAGCGCGTTGGACAAGGGGGAACCGGTGGATGTGGTGTACCTGGATTTCCAGAAGGTATTCGATACGTTGCCACACAAAAGGCTGCTGTATAAGGTAAAGATGCACAGCATTATGGGTAATTATCATTGATACAGGATCGGTTCACCAACATAATAAATAATGGGGATAAACGGGTGTTTGGATTAGTGTTGACACTACAACTGTTTGCAATTTACACAAATGTTTTGGAATTGAGGACCAAGTGTACGGTGTCAGAGTTTCACATTTGATACAAAGATGAGTAAAGCAATGTCTGCAGAGTCCATTGCAAGTCTGCACAGGGATACAGATCAATTAAGTGAGTGGGTAAGGATCTGGCAGATGGAGTTCAATGTTGGGAAATGTGAGGTCATCCATTTTGGTCGGACTAACAGCAAACTGGATGATGAAATGGTGAAAACATGCAGCAGGCTGCTGTACAGAGGGAGCTGGGTGTCCTTGTGCATGAATCACAGGAAGCTGGTTTGCAGGTACAGCAGGTAATTAAGGCAGTGAAGGGAATATTGTCCTTCATTGCTAGAGGGATGGTTATGCTGCAGCTGTACAGGGGGCTGGGGAGGCCACACCTGGAGTACTGTGTACAGGTTTGATCCCCTTACATTAGCAAGGATGTACTGGCACTAGAGGGAGTGCAGAGGAGGGTCACTAGTTTGAGTTGGGAGTTGAGGGGTTGGTGTATGTGGAGAGATTGAGAAAACATGTTCTATACTCATTGTAATTTAGAAGAATGGGACGTTGGATAGGAAACAAATAAAATTATGAGGGGAGAGAGATAAGACAGAAGCAGGGAGGCTATTTCCACTGGGGACGGGTCCAACTCCAGAGCCTCAAAATAAGGGGGAGCAGATTTAGGACTGAGATCAGGAGGAGCTTCTTCAGCTAAAGGGTTGTGAATCTGTGGCGTTCCCTGCTGACTGCAGCATTTGAATGCCTTTCAGGCAAAATGTAGATTTGTGAACAGGAAAGGAATTAAGGGTTATGGTGGGAGATCGGGAACGTGGAGCTGAGGCCATGAAAAGATCAGCCCTGATCTTATTGAATGGTAGAGCAGGCTGGAGGGGCCAGTGAAAGTTCTTGCCTCGTGCCATCAAAATCAGCCTTTGTCCAATTCAGAACCTTAACATGTAGATCTGGTCTATTATTTTCTGTAACTATTTTAAAACTAGTAGAATTATCAGAGAATCCCAACAGTGTGGAAGCAGGTCATTCAGTCCATCACACTGATACTGACCCTGAGAGCCTCCTCACCTCCCCAGTAACATTGCATTTCCCAGGGCCACCCAACCTGCACATCCCTGAACACTGTGGACAATTCAGCCTGGATAATCCAACCTACCCTGCACATCTTTGGACTGTGGGAGAAACCAGAGAACCCAGACAAAATCCATGCAGAATACCCCAATAAGGTGGTCATCCCTTTCTTATTTCCCAGTTCCAACGAAACAATTTCAATGGGCGTACTCCCAGCAATATCTTCCCTCAGCAAAAACATAATGCTATCCTGAATCAAAAATGCTACTCCCCCTCCTCTCTTGTCCCCCTTTCTATTCTTCCTATAGCATCTATACCCTGGAACATTAAGCTGCCAGTCCTATCCATCCCTGAGTGATACCTCTGTAATTGCTATAATATCCCAGTGCCATGTTCAAAACCATACCCTGAGCCCATCTGCCTTCCCTGTCAGGCCTCTTCTATTGAAGTAAATGCAGTGCAACTGCTCAGTCCGACTTCATTCTGTGCCTTGCCCTTGCCTGCCTTGACTATTTGACTTCTGAACTGTACCAGTCTCAGACATACTCTTCCTCACTATCTTATTGGGTTTACACCCACTCCCTCACTGGTTTAATGCCTCCCGAGTATCACTAACATATCCCCTGTCTGGATGTTAACACCTTCCAATTCAGGTACAATCCATCCTTCTTATGCAGGTCAACTCTACTCCAGAGGAGATCACAATGATCCAAAAAAAATGTGAATCCTTTTCCCCTGCACCAGCTCCTTAGCCACTCATCCAGCATCTCCTCCTCCTCTGTAATATGGACATTTTTCAAGATGTCACCATTTATTTCCTCACATTCTATATCTCCCATGTACTTCTTCACAGTAAACACTGATGCAAAACACTGGTTTCCTATCTCGCCATCGCCTGCAGCTCCACACAATGGCTGTCTTGCTGATCTTGGAGGGTCTCTATTTTCTCCCTAGTTAGCCTTTTTTTCTTCATGTATTTATAGAAGCCCTTCGGATTATTCTTAAACCTATTCGCCAAAGCTATCTCACGTCCCTTTTTTGCCTCCTGATTTCCCTCTTAATTATACCCCTACTGCCTTTATACTCAATTTTTTTGGATTGAATAAATGCAAAATATAACAACCTGACAAAACAGACGAGGGCAGGACTTACTCTCAATAAAAGTAGGGCCTTGAGTAGTGATATGGGAACAGAGAGACCGAGGGCTTCACGTCTTTGAAGTTTGTGTGACATGTAGACAGGGTGGTTAATAAGGTGCTAAGCACACTTACCTTGATTGTTCAGACCTTGAGTACAGGGGTTGGGACGTTATGTTGGGGATGTACAAGATGTTGGGGAGGCCTCTTCTGGAATACTCTGTCCAGTTCTGGTTGTGCTGTTATAGGAAGGAGATTATTAAATTGGAGCAGGTTCAGAAGAGATTTACCAGCATGTTGCCATGAATGGAGGGATTGTGTTCTAAGGAGAGGCTGGATAGGCTGGGAATTTTTTCACTGGCGTGCACGAGGTGAGGCGTGAGCTTATTAGAGGTTTATAAAATTAGAAAGAGTGTAGACAAGGTGAATAGCCGGGGGAGAGGGGATTCAAAACTCGGGTGCATTCATTTGAGAAGAAATGAGAAAGATTTGAGAAAATACATGAAGGTTTTAATAAAAAAGATACACGTGTGGAATGAACTTCCAGAGGAAGTGGTAGCTGTGAATACAATTACAATATTGAAAAGACATTCAGATAAGTACATAAATAGGAAATATTTGGATGGATGTGGACCAAGCGGAGGCAGGTACAATTAGTTCAGTTTGGAATTATGGTCGGCATGGACTGGTTGGACCACAGGGCCTGTTTCCTTGCTGTATAACATTATGACTCTAATCCTCACGATCCCTAAATTCCTCCATCCTCAACTCGCCTGATCAATGTCACCTCATCCAGCCTTACAACAACTCTTCCTTATTTATATAATTCCTCACTAGCCACAGAACGCTCCCTATCTCACGTCCTCCAGTTTCTCAAATCTCTGCGATATGTGCCTTTCTTTAGTTCCAACCTTGAGGATGCCCTCATTCACTCCGATTGGTTGGAGGACAAACTCGTACGACCTGGTCCTCCAGTACTGCCCTCTGGCCCTATTGGCCTGCGCTGACATCACTCACCTCACAATGGGCCCCGATGATTAGTGGGATCCTCCCTCTCTCTCTCGCTCTGGGATGAGCTTCATCATTCACAGTGAATGGGACAGTATCACAGAGCACAGGGGCTGGGGGCTATTCAGCCCATTGGGGCTGTACTCTCTCCCTCTGGAGATGCTGCAAATCTGTCCCAATTCCCTTCCCATTTGCCCATAGCACCTCAAATCTTCCTTAAAAAGTAAAATTCCAAATCTGTTTATGAATAATTGCTGAGTCTGTCCAGCTGCCGTTCAGACTATTCCAGATGCTCAGAACTTACTGAAGAACATAATGTTCACATATTCACTTATTATTTGCCAATTACCTGAAAATAGTTACTAAAATTGTGACATTGTTAACAATTCCTCTCTCTCTGAAAATTAAATATCTTAGAAACAAATTTGCAGCTGATCAAAATCACTGCTTAACCTTCTCAGCTCCAAGAACAATTATCTGTGCTTCTGCTAGCTCTCCACAAAAGAGGAACACATCTTATTTTCATTTATTAGTGTCATAGAGATGTACAGCACAGAAACAGACCTTTGGTCCAATTTGTCCATGCCAACCAGGAATCCTCAACAACTGGAGCCCCATTTGCCAGCGATTGGTCTGTATCACTTGAACCCTTCCTATCCATGTACCCAATCAGATGCCTTTCAAATGTTGTAATTGTATCAGCCTCCACTACTTCATCTGGCAGCTCAATCCACACACACACCACACTCAGTTTGAAAACGTTGCCCCTTAGATCCGTTTTAAATCTTTGCCATCTCAACTTAAGCCCATGCAATTGTTTTGAACCCACCTAACTGGGGGGAAAACACCGTGGCTGTTCACCGTATCCATGCCCTTCATGATTTTATAAATCCCCATGAAGTCACCTCTCAGTCTTTGACTCTCCAGGGAAATTAACCCTGGCCTATTCAGCCTCTCCCTGTAGCCCAAATCCTCCAATCCTAGCAAAGTCTTTGTAAATCTTGTCTGAACTATTTCAAGATTCACAACATCCTTCCCAGAACAGGGGATTTCGAACTTAAAACATAATTCCTGAAATGGCTTAATCAATGTCCTGTCCAGCCACAATTTGACGCCCCAGCTTCTGTACTCAATGCATTGACCAATAAATATAAGCATACCAAACCCCACCTTCACTAGCCTGCCTATCTATGACTGTACTTTCAAGGAGCAATGAACCTGCATTCCATGGTCTCTATGTTCAGCAACATTCCCAAGGACTTTACCATTAAGTGTATAAGTCCTGCCCTGATTTGCCTTTCCAAAATCCAACAGCTTACATTTGTCTAAATAACCCAGTCTGCCATTCCTCGCCCCAATGGCCCATCTGGTCAAGATCCTGTTGCCTTCTGAACTAACCTTCTTCATTGTCCACTGCACCTCCAATTTTGGTGTCTTCTGTAAACCTACTGACCATATCTCATATTCACATCCAAGTCAATTATTTAAGGACCCAATATCCATTCCTGCAACACGCTGCTGCTCACAGGCCTCCAGTCCACAAATCAACCCTCTGCACCACCCTCTGCCTCCTACCTTCAAGCCAGTTTTGTATCCAAATGGCTAGTTCTCTCAACATTTCATGTTATCTAAACCTTGCCAACCAGTCTGCTTTGTGGAACATCGTTCAGTGTCCATATAGACAACATTCACAATCTGCCTTCATCAATCATCTTTGTCACATCTTCAAAAAAACTCAATCAAGTTAGAGAGAGAATTTCCCACACACAAAGCCATGCTATCTATCCCTAACCATTCCTCGTCTTTCCAAATACATGTAAATTCTGTCCCTCAGAATCCATTCCAACAACTTGCCTGCCACTGACTTCAGGCTCACTGATTCTCTTGTTCCCTGGCCTTTCCTTACCACCTTTTTAAATAATGGCACATGTCTTCCAGCACCTCACCTGTCACCAAAGACAATATAAATATCTCAGGGAGGGGCACTGCTATCACATTCCTAGCTTTCCACAAGTGTCTGGGATACACCTTAACAGGTCCCAGAGATTTATCCACCTCGATATGATTCAACACATCCAGTACTACCTCCTCTGTAATATGGTCAGGAGGCTGGCAGCAGTGGACAATTCATTTACTGAAAGGTCTGTGAACATAATAGTAAAATACTAAACAGAGCAAAAATACACTCAGAGACTGAGGAAGCTAGATAGTGAACAAGTGGACATCAAGGTGCTCAGAGGCGAATCGGAGCAGTTTTATGATCCCACAGTCAGAGATGTCTAGCACCGAAACAGACTCTTCAGTACAACCCATCTATGCCAACCAAATATTCGAACCTAATCTATTCCCATTTGCCAGCACTTGGCCGCATCCCTCTGAACCCTTCCTATTCAACTGCCTTTGAAATGTTACAATTTTTGTTGCCCTTTAGGTCCCTGTTGAATTTTCCCCTCTCACCTTAACCTATATCCTCTAGTTCTGGGCTCCACCACCCCCAGGTAAACACCTTGTCTATTTACGCTATCCATGCCCCTCACGATTATATAAATCTCTTCAAAATTACACCTCAGCCTATGACACTCCAGGGAAAATGGCCCCAGTCCCTATTATGCCTCTCCCTGCAACTCAAATCCTCCAACCCTGGCAACATCCTTGAAAATCAATTCTCAAACCTTTCAAGTTTCAGTGCCTCCTTTCTGATAATAGGGAGACCAGAATTGCACACAATATTCCAAAAGTGGCCTAACCAATGTCCTGTCCAGCTCCTGTACTCAACGCTCTGACCAACAAAGGGAAGCATACCAAATGTCTTCTTCACTGTCTTATCGACCTGTGACTCTACTTTCAAGGAACTGTGAACCTGCATTCCAAGGTCTCTTTATTCAGCAAGACTCTCCAAGACCTTACAATTCAGTGTGTGAGTCCTGCTCGGATTTGCTTTCTAAAATGCAGCACCTCACATTTATCTAAATAAAACCCTATCTGCCACTCCCCAGCCCATTGGCCCATCTGATCAATATCCCATTGTATTCTGAGACAACCTTTATCACTGACCACAATACCAACAATTTTGGTGTCACCAGCAATCTTACTAACGGTACCGCCTCTATTCACATCCAAATCATTTAAACGATTGACGAAACAAATCCAGAGAAAAAATATCCATTTCCCTGTGTGTGAATGATCTCTGTGTAAATCCTGCCCCATGACTCTCTATCAGGGAGAGCTGCACATACTCCCCTCTGAACTTTGCCCCTACAAAGATGGCGGCTGCACGTGTCCAGTGAATCGTTGCCCCGAATAAAGATGGCGACACTGACTCGAGTCAATCGCGAAATGAGGCATTTTCCGGTTTACTGCAAAAACGAGACTGTAATTTCAAATTTGTCTTTTCCGATGTGCACCAAATGTTCGCAAAACCTCTCAGCCCAGACCAACACCGTTTCCCTCCCGCTTGCTGCTGTTTATTTCTTCCTTACCGACAGCTCTCCGCCCGCACACAGCCGCGCTGTCCGCGAGGATGATCACGTTGGTATAATCAGGTCCCGCCTCTCATTCACTCTGATTGGTCGGAGGGCCAACGGCCTCGCCAGGTCCTCCAGCCCCGCCCCTGTACTTCCATTGGTCCACCGCTGACATCAATCATCTTGTGACCATTGTTGGCTGGAGCATGCGCACTGCTTCCTGTTTTGTTGCTCTGCATAAGTTACAAGAGTGAGGGACAAAGTTAAAAACACACAACCACCTGATGAAGCAGCAGCAGCGCTAGTGCTTCCAAATAAACTGTTGGACTATAACCTGGTGTTCTGGGGAATTTTAATTTTGTCCATCCTAATCCAACATCAGCACCTCCAAGTCACAGTGAGGGAGGAATGTGTTATAAGTGATTTCTGTCTAGTTTTCTGAAATCTCCGGAGAATAGTTCCTGACACTTTTGGCTAACTATTCTAACTCTAGGGATGCTGATTCAGAACAACGGTCCTGCCTCCGAACTCTGGCCAACCGCGACTGACCTTTAACCCCTTGTGTCAAGGGAGACTGTCCACAAGGTTAAGTTCAAAAAGGCGAACTCCAAGTTGACTGGTATCAGCCCTTATCCCCACCGGCTGTCACTTTTCCCGTGCAATTCGAAATACTGCGAGACACACACAGACAGAGCAACTGATGTTTATTTTAATCTTCGAAGATTGGGCGAGTTCCAAAAAGTTACTTCGGAAATCGCAACGGGAGATTTTACAGCACTAATACTTATACATTATTTTTCCATTCAAATACATTGGTGATAATTTCATTGGTTTAAACATCTCACGCTATGGATTTTTCTTACATTAAAAATCATTAATGACATTCCATTGGTTAAAGCATTTCACCGCTTTTCTCTGCCAATTTCTTTAA